>NW_008667102.1:12265-48467 GCF_000695815.1 Acanthisitta chloris | reverse complement strand
AGGCCCCGGGGGGGGGGGGGGAGATGTGGCATTAGGGGCACAGTTTAGTGGTGGGCTTGGCAGTGCTGGGGAAATGGTTGGACTTGATGACCTTAGAAGGCCTTTCCAACCTTAACAATTCTGTAATTCTTTGAAAATTCTAAGTGGTGAAAGGGCTGGGGCTCATGGGAACACAAATGCCCTAAGAAGGGGATGTGTTTAACTGGGACACATAGATGTGACCATCTGGAGGAAACAGAGTAAAGAAAAACCTTGAGCCAAATGACTCCATTTAAAGGTCAGTTTCAAATCTGCCATCTATGTGAGGGATGAATTAGGTCAAGTGTTCTTAAACAACCAGTCTCTCCTATAAACTATGAGAGTTCAACATGCTGCGCCCAAGGCTGAGAGTGGCCGATGCCTCTTCCTGTAAATGCAGCATGAGGTCAAAGCTACTGGACAACACAGATGTTTTGCTACTAAAAAAAACCCAATTCCCCAAACTGACCCAATTTCTTAGCCAATTTCTTGGGTCAGCATTAACTAGCAATTTTGTTAAAAAAAGGAAAGAAAAAACCCCCAAACAGCTAATTGCCATCCATCTCAGAAGATGAAGATGAAAAGGCAGACAGGTCTGCCAGTTCATGCTGGATTCCTTCCTCAAGGGCAGTTTCTAAAGCCTCATTCTTCTGGCTTGTATGACTTTTCCATTACTCTCCCCTGGGCAACTCCTGAATGGCTCAACACATCTCACTGGCAGCAAGAGCTTCATAATGCTCTGCTGGTGTTTTCCCTTTCCTAATTACAGCCCGGTGCTCCATGCTAAGTGATTTCTTAGCCTCCGAGGGGTTTGTAGGTTTTTCATTTGAGGAGTCTTTCCGTGACTTCTGCCTTTACTTGCTGCTAAACAAACCTGTGCAGGCATCTGATTTGTATCCTTGTAAAGGGTGTTATCAAACCAAGGCCCCCATTCCACCACCCACATATCGAGCAATTGTTTCTCCTTGCTCCAAGTGTATTGTTAAGAATATGAGAAGGACCAGGGTTGAAGCAAAGGGGTTTTGCCCACAGCATGTAGCAGGCTGCAAGCAAGCTGAGAGAACAACACCAGCCCCTTACCCATCAGCGCTCTTCTGTCTATCAGCACCTCTCTGGAGTTCATAATGTCATCTCTTCCACAGCATTTCTCGTTCTTCAGGAAGACAAGGATTAACCACTCAGAGACAGAACGTATGCAAACATGAAGATTGCCCTCTGATGGTTCACCATGTGTGCATATGGGTGCAGCATTTAGACCCCGGATCAGTGGCCAGTAGAACTGAAGGTGTTACATGACAGCATGTCTCTGGTGGCTGACCACATGGCAGAGCTCTGCCCTGAGAGTGGCGACCACCTCAGGACAGTGAAATGCCAACAAACTCCACCACTGCGGGGACTGGTGTGACTTACCAGCTGCTCTTGGGCTTTCTCCACAGCAGTCCAGCCTGGCCGTGGGCTCTCCAACACCACCTTCCATTCCTCTCCTGTCCTTCCATTGGGACTGCTGGAGCCAGCGTGGGGAAGACAAGAGGAAGATGCTGTCAGTGGGAAGCACAGACCTGCTGCAGCACAGGGCTAACCTCCAAGGCCTGCACTAAAGCCTAAGCAACATGTGCTGCTTGCATGCCAACACAGAGCCCCTGCCTCTCCCCTGCTCCGTTTGGGAACCTGGGCCATGAGGTGAGCAGTTACACTGATACATACTTTGCTCATATACATCAGGCACATCTGAGCAGAGGAAAGGCTGACTGGCAGGCTGTTTCCCAGGCTGTGCTTGGCTTGCTGAATCAGAAGCAGCACCGAGCTGTGACTCGCCCGGCGCTCCAGGCCCTGCACTGCCACCAGGACTTCAGCCGTCCGCAGGCTCCAGGTTTTGGCTGCAGCACAGTGGTGAGTGTCACCTGCACACCAACCATGAGCACGGGGAGCTGGGGCAGCCTGGACAGGAGTGTGTCATTAGGGGTGGTGGAGTAAACAGCAATCCACATGAAACCAGCTTAGCCAGCACATGCTCCAGAAACTAAATCTAGGAAAGGGACATGGGTCCCCAGTGTATTTGTTTGGCCTGGCAACCAGCACTAGGCATGGGAGCAGATGTGCTTAGTGGAATTCCCCCATCCACTAGCATTATAGGACACTCCCATCACTGTTCTGATAATTACTGTTAATCATTACTATTACTGAAGTGACCAAAAAAAAAGGCTGTGAGGATTAGGCCTTTATTGTCGTGGCTGTTGTCATGCAGAACTGATGAGACAACCTGCCTCAAGGAGCCTATAAACATGGGTGCCCAGTTCATCACTACAGTCACATTTCTAACTAGGACACTGTGGTCCACAATGAAGCTCTCCTACAACTCCAGCACAAAAAATCCATGGCACTCCCTCCAGCTCACATGAGCTGGGAGAGCCAAGCTGTTTGCATCATGTGCTCTGTCTGCCGAGATGCAAACTAGAAGGGAAGGAAGCAAATCAGAAATACTTTGGGGTTGCAACACTCAACAAGACATTTCCATTCGGTGTTTTCCCTGACTGGGCCCAGCCTACTATAAAACTTCATATTCTTTGATCTCCAGTGAATTCAGTACCACCAACTCTTGAGAGACAGCCATGAGTCACATGGTATGTGGAAACCTCTGGGGTTTGGTTTGGGAATGACCAAGACTATGAGAAATCTTCTTCTAGTCACCTTCTCCTCTCCTCAATGGTCTGAGCATCACCTTAGGTATCCAAGTCTCCCTAGACATCGTTCCTAGGTCACACACTGAAGAAATGGATTAGCCAACTTAGCCACAGACTGGGTACCAACTGGGAGCCACAGGGAAGGACTGTAGGCCTCTGTGGGGCTGAGAAGGGGAGAGAGAGCTCCCGCACGGGTGGAAACCATCTGCCTGCAATGCTGATTTTTCCTGTCACGTATGCAGGGAAAGGAGACAGACCCCAGCACTCTAGGCAGAGCTGATTGTTCCCCAAAGGGTCTCAAGAGTGCAGCCTGGATTCCTCCTGCACTAAAAAGCAAAATAAAAGGTGTTCAGACCCTGTATGTTTCTCTGCTCTCTCAGCAAGGGGTTGTGGGTTTGCCCGAGGGCCAAAGGGAGCCCCACCTCTCCACCTGTGGATATGGAGGGTGATGGTCACCTGTGCTGTGCATGGGAGGTGGGATGAGAGAGGAATGTGCAGCTGGATGTCCTGGGGGAGAGGTGGCAGCAGACAGTTGGCTGACTGTGACACTTCCATGGATAACTCCTCTGTATGGTATCTGCACATCCACCCCCTCGACCTCGTTCCTGCAGCTCCATGTTATTTAGGAGAGGCAGGAGATTCCCTTTATGACACTCAGAGCGCATGTGTGTAAATCAAGTGGGGCAGGACAAAGGCCAGGGCTGGGTTTAATTACATCAGCCTAGCTATTACATGGAGAACAGCATTAAGCCTTGGCTGGCAGCTCTTGGTCAGTCCTCCTGCAGTCAGGGTCCTTGTCCTTCCTTCAGGAAATAAGGGGCTATTGGGTGAGTGTCAGTTAGTCAATGTTGCCAAACGCAGGTTTAGTCTTCAAACCTAGTTAAACTCCTGAACAACAATTCTCCTGTAGGACTTTCAAAGAAGACAGACATCCTTGATAACCCCTTTTTTGTGAGGCTGCGCACGGGGCGCTCGGGATGAGATGCTTAGGGGCCCCTGACTTGCAGCGTGCCTGGAGCCGAGGTCACCCCTCCAAGCACCACACGCTCACGTTCCAGCTCCACACCCAGATTAACCTACCCTGCCCAAACCGAGCGCACGAGCAGCCTGACATCAGCCCATTAGGCCAGCACAGAGGATGGCCTCTCTCAGCTGAGGCATGCCAGGCCTGTGACCCCACGTGGAGCATGGCCCAGCTCTTCTGCCTCCATCCCACCTCCTCAGCCCTTGTCCCTGTTCTGTTCCTCTAACATTCCCCTTGGTGAACCAGGAGAGAGATTTCCAGGAAGAGCTACTGTATGCAAAGCTAATTACCCATCTTTCCAAATGAGCCACTTTAAGGGGTGCACAGGTTAACCAAACTAGAAGAGAGGTCTCTCTGCAAGCCTTCTCCCACTGTCCCACAGAGCACCTTATGCAACGCACCGCACATCGCCTGTAATGACAGCTTTGATTGCCACGTCGCAGAGCGTCAGAGCTGCTGACTGCGCTGCAGATGCTGGAGCTGCCTTTTGCGTAGATCTGAACAGCATCAGAGCCTTTGGGCAATGGCCTTCGATTGTTTACATGGCTCCCATAAACAGGATATCAACGATTTGTAAACATCCTGTCAGAAATCCCTGGCCTGCACTTGACCAGTTTGATACATGCCCATCTGCAGCAAATCTCTCCCCACTAGAGCTTCACTGTTGCACAGTCCTGACTGACCACACAACTGTCCCTGATGGTATGTACCAAGGCTTCTTCTTCATGGCTTCTACAACTGTGAAGCTGGTGCATCTTGAGAGCATTTGCCATGGAACTATACACCAAGGAAATGATACATTATCGTCGGCATCATTTCCCATAGGCTTATGCCATGCAGTTCTCATTCCAATAAAGCCAGGGACTTACACTGCTGTGAATGTTGGTTGCTACATCTTACCCAGAGGCAGAGGGTTTTGCCTCCTTCATAAAAATGATCCATTCCAGCTGAATGAAGACAGTGACACACAGCAAAAAACCTGCATTTTCTTGTGAGTTGCTTCAGTGTTGCAAACTAGGGTGTTTTGATGGTCAAGAATTAGATGCTTGTCCATAATCTAGCAAATTTTCTGCAGTAAATCTAAAGATACCTTTCAAAAAGAAGTTGTAACACTAACCTCTGACGTTTTAGCAGGCCATCTCAGGACAGAGCCTCCCAGCAGAGCTCAAAGTTCCTTCTGAGATCAATACTGTATTAAAAGCAAGGCACACCTACCCTGTTTACCTCATGTTTAACTGCCTAGGTAGCCACCTCTGGGGGATGGAGGAGCTGCCTCTGTGCAGAGGGAAGCTCCAGCTTGGAAACTAACAGAACAGCAACACTGAGAACCTTTGGTGTAGAAGAAGAAGCACCAAGTTGTGTCACAGCTAACCCACATGTGAATAACCCACTACTGGGAATGTGCTGGTACCAAGGAGTCTGACAGGATGTTCTTAGCTCCAAAACAAGTGCATTGAAGAACTAGAACCCCAGGCTACAATCATGCTAGCAACAGGTTGGATGCCAGTAAAGCATTAAGCTACTTCCCTCAGACTTTAGTGAAAAGGCCAAGACTCATATGCCATGGCACAAGCAAGAAAACACTAGAACCAGTCCCATTTCAGTCTGATTCTCAACATAACTTCAGTGGGGCTGCTGTAACCAAAACCTTCAGAGATAGGATCCTATTTTTGTCTCCCCTCCTCCTATGGGGGGGCACAGACTGTCAACCCTACTGCCACCATGAGTGGGAAATGTCATGCCTATGTCCCTCTAACCCATCATTAGCACCACCTGAGCACTGACAGCCACATCCAAAATGGGTGTTTGCTGTAAAGGAAATCATCAGGAACTGGTTTAATTTAAAACAAGTGGGAAAAGGCAACACCGTGAAGTCCTGACACTACTAGTTCACTGTGCATTGCACTATGAACTCAGCTGAGCTCCAGATTGCTTTGCAGATAAAGCAGGAGGAAGCTCTAACTTACACCCACTACAACTGTACCTACAGCCAGGGAATGTGGTAACTAAATGCCCTTGGGGAGATATGAGAGGCATTTAAAGCATAAAAATTGCTTATCTTTCCCTTACCAGGTGGGCAGATAAACACACATGTCTCTGTTCAATAGTGCCTGAAAGTCTGATGCAAGCCCTCAAAAGCAAAGAAAATGAAGGCTTAGAGTCAAGCATGGTGCAAGGATGTGCATCCCCAGTGACTGAACACTCCTCATCCTCCAAAACGAGTGGCTCCGAAGAACGGCACGGGCTGGCAGAGACCGAGTGAGCGTGGGAGAGCAGAGGTTGGTGCTTCTGTGCTGGACACAGCCTGGGTGTTTCACAGGGGCCTTCAGCTCCCAGGTGCTGTGCTGCCTTCAGACTCTCAGTCACGTGGCTGCTGGGACAGCCACAGCTTACCGCATGCTGAGGGAGGGTGGGAGCAATTTGCTTTGCTGCTCCTGCCAAAAGCCTCTATTACTCTATGTTATGAAAGCTCTGGAGGGGCAAAACATTCTTAAAACCACTTGATTAAAATTAGTAACACCCGAAACTCCCCCCAGTTGTTTGTGGATGAAGGAGGCAAGCAGCAAGAGCTGAAGCAGAAGCAGAGAAGCCTCCACGTTCCCTGCAGTGTGACAGGCCAGGGCAGTCTCTGGGTAATTTCAGCACAGTGCACGCTGGGAGTGAGACTGGTTTTCTATCTTAAGTGTTACTTAAGGACTAAGTACTGGTTTACCAACCCCCAGCACCAGTGAACTACCTTCAAAGTCTGTAACACTTTAATCCATCCCCGTAGCATCCCTGCAGCTATTTGGATACTTGTCTGATGGCAGCACTGAGGCACACACAGGGTCTGCAACTTACCCAGGCAGGGACCTGTGTCCCCATGCTTGACTCCTGTCCTTCTCGAGGATCACTTCCTCCAGAGATGCTGAGCCAGAGCAGCACTGCTGCCTCCCAGACTCCTTTTCCTGATGCTACAGCCCTGATCCATGCTGTGGGAAAAGGAAAATTTAAAGATGACCATGGAGAGAGATTTAAGAGTGGAAAAGCATCAGGTCATTACATTCACATGCAATGACCTCTTTGTCCCTTGGGTCTGTTTACTCTGGGACATGTCAGACCCTGTGCACGGTGGTCTCAGCCCACCAATCCATGCTTCTTCCCTTTGCTGCTTCCTCATCCTTAGCACAGGCCAAATAAACCTTTAACTCCTGTCTGGTGCCCAGGTAGGGTGTTGCTTTGTAAAAGAAACAGGAGATTTACAAGGCCTGTCGTTTGAGACAGAACCATGTTTGGGCTCAAGCCTCTGAACTGACAGGCCTCCTGAAACTGCTCTTGTACCAGCTCACTCCTCATGATACACAGAAAACTTTGCTTGGATTTCTTTGGCAGTGATTTGCATTAAATCATATGCAATTGCAATTTTGCCTTATTTCTACTTTTCATCATTTTTGCATTCTGCATAGGACCATAAACCTTGGGGGAATTTAATGTGTGGAAAGGACTGGACTGAAAAGGTGGTGCAGACTATGAAGGCTGTGCAGGCCCTGATCTGTACCCTTCTGCAGACAAACATCAGGGCACAGCCTCCTGCTCCAAACCCTCCATAGGGCTCAGGAGGGACAGGGGGTCCAACTCCCCCCTGCACTGCTGGGGCTTGGGTTTGTTCTTCCCGAGTTCTTCGGAGGAAAACGGAATGCTTTCTGCAGAGCTTTCTGCATGTATTCTGATCTGTGTGAACCCGAGCTTTGGGTTAACAGAGATTATTTTTATGAGAAATAAACACAAACTTGCTGTTCAACATTACCCAAACACCTGAAATCTCAGGCAGAGCCTCAGCTCTGCATCAGCACAAGGTATGGTATGCACATCACAGATTTTCTATCACACACAGGGCACCTCTGTCAGCATCTGACCAGGTATGTCCATGTCACCTGGACATTGACCACAAAAAACATCATGTGGCATAACAGGAATCCTGCACAGGGCAGTGCAAAGCTGAAATGCTGAAGGAAGAATGCACAAATAACGAAGCAATGCACAGTCTTAAATATATTCCAATGTTTGGCAGACAAAGGGAATTTGGCTCCCATCTGTGTCATGTTCTCTTTCAGTACACACAGACAGAACTATTCACTGGAATTATGGACAATGCCCAGTTCCCAGCAGTCCTGTGGCAGGCATGAACAACTGATGGATGGTTGATACAAAATCCTGTGCAAATACTCAACCAAACTCCCATCCCTGCCATGAGATACTGCACAAAATCAACAGTGTTAATTCTGCTACAATTTTACCTGCATGGACAGGAGGGGCAGGGGCTCAAACAGACACCCTCAGATTCTCCTGTGTCCCAGGAATCCTTGGCCTCTTGCAATCTGTTCCAAAGCCTGATGAAGCTGAAGGAAAAATGCTCAGAATTTCAAGAGGCTCTACCCAGGCTGTGTCTATAGATGTATATACATATGCATATACTGAGCCAAGTGCCCCGGAGTTTCCTCCTCCACTCAGGGTGCTCTAACCTCCTATAGCATTCACACATCTCTGAGTTGCTGTTACTGAGTGTCACATTGGCTTGTGTCTCTCACCTTGCCCTTCTTAGTTAACGTGGTACTTCTTACTAAACAAGCCACTACAAACAGGAGCTTTTAAGAATCCCATGGCACTCAAAAGCCATAGATACCTAAATGCCCAAGGACTAAAGATGGTGCGAGCAGCCTGAGCCTGCACCCACTGAAGTCAACCAATGTTTTACTACAGGCTGCAGCAGGGCTTGGAGTCAGGCCAGAGCTAACCGGGAAAACCACAGATCCTTACTTCACAAATAATTCTCTGGAAAAGCCTTCAGTGGAGGCATTCCACCACTACATTTCATAAATCCTTAATGGTTTAAGCAGCAAAAGGTTCTGTGCAGGCCTCAGAGCGTGTGTGTGTTGGTGTCAGGTCATGCCCTTCACCTGCGTCACTCCCCATTCTTCTTGGGAACAATCAGGAAGAAACTCCGAGGGTGTCCTGGCTCCTGCACGCATTTTTCATGCACAGGGGAGCACCTAGTCCATAGAGAACATTCTTTTCCTGCTGTAATCTTGATGGAAAACGTAGTTAGTGATGGAGGAATGAATTCAGGAGATGGCAGAGAAGTGCCTGAGGGAGAGCCTTCAAATGTACTTGCACATGACACATGGAAAAAAGTCAAGAGAAGTATTAAGGTGAGGGGAAAGGGCAAGGGAATTTCCTGTCTTTCAGTTCCTCAGGAGTCCTGCCTGCATTTCAGTGTGCTGGTTCAGTCCAGCAAACCTGGACAGCCTGAAAGCACAGAGAGCGGCGGCAAGCACCACAGAGTATCCATCCTGAGACACGAGGCAGGTGGAGCTGCCAAAACCCACCAAGTGTCATGCCAGAACTACAAAGACTTGTACCCAACCAACACTTGAGATGCTGAGTTTCCAAAATCCAAAGACACAGATAAGGCCACCTGAGGGCCCTCCTTGAGTTTCCCCTCCTGAACAGCATGGAAAGGACACACATGAACACGCGATGTCGCAGCTCTGAAAAGAAGGGAAGGCACAAGACTCTCGGGCAAATAGTGCATGTTGTGGCATGGCCTGTAACTCCAGGTGCCCCAGTGTCACTGACTCACCTCCCTGATTCCCCCACCCAGAGAGTGGCTGCTGGGCTGCCTGGCTCCCAGAGCAAGGATGCACCAAAGCACTTGGGTCCTCCCTGTTATGTAAAGCTGCCACAGCTCCCCGGCAGGCCCAGCTGCTGCCCTGCAACCTGTACATGTGGAGCTGGTATCCATCCAGGACAGCTTCCTGGAACAGTGCTCATGGCCCAGCCTCTGTCCAACGGCAGGAGTCAATAAAATGCCGTTCATCATGGGATTTGCCACAACAGTGGGACACAAACAGACTTGGCCTTACGCACTGAAATGATGTCAAACAAATTAGCTTTGCCCGAGTTAGTCATATGCTCTTGCAAAGCTCAGCCCTGGCCTCTTGTGTCTCAGCACTGGCTGTGCTCCTTCTCAGAGGGAGCTCTGCACAACAGCCTTGACCACGGAGGGGAGAGGAAGGGCTCCTGCATTCCCTGTGCCCCCAGTCAAAACACCTGAGCATTCATCCCAAAGAGCATAACAGATTTCACAGAGGGACAGTGACAAAGCTCTAACACTCCCATCCCTGTGGTCCCTTAGCTGGGGAAGCTGAAGGTGATGGCAGATCAATTTGCACACAGTTGCTCCAAAACCTGGGCTTTGAGGAGAAATTCAGGCCTGAGGCAGCAGGTATGGGCACAGTCCTGGGCTCACAGACCTACCCTGCCTGGGAAGCTTTCCCCCACTGGGCACTCATGCTGGCTCTCCATCAGCCCGTGTCCCATCAGCCAAGGGCAATGCTGCCACTCTGCAGCTTGGTCAGTCCAGGCCAGGAAACACAGCTTCACATCTTGATATTAGGTATTCAAAGTACAGCACACTCTATTTTTGCTTATTAAAGGACAGAAAACCATTAAAAAGAATTGTCACTAGGGAATCTTTACAATTAAACTCGTCTGCCAACATTCACCAGGTAAATTCAACATGTTTTCATTAAAAATCAGCATTTAAGTGCCTCAGTGTTAGACATGGAATCAAAATGACACCTTTGGATATCTCTGACCTTTTTATGAGTTAGGAAACTAAGCCCAGAGCTAAGCTCCATTTCACAGGTGTCTCCATTTCAACCACAGGACAAAAACCATTAGAAAACTCCCCCAAGCCTTGACTCCCAAGTTCAGGATGAACTGCTCCAGAGAATGAGCATTTAAAACAGTTTTAACCCTAATTTGTCTGTGAAATTGCCTCTCACAGACTATTTTGATGGCTACATTTATTCAGTGAGAATTTTGACTTGAACAAGTTCTCTGTGAACGTTCTGCTTGCCCACATTGGCCATGTGCTTACACAGCCTGTCAAACCCTGCTCTGCCCCACAACCACCCATGGCTCTTCCCACCCGTGCAGCCATGAGCCCACAGGGCCTGGCATACCAGTGCTCCCAGTGACAGCCCAGTGAGCAGCTACCTCTCGTGCACACCTCAGTGGGGATGGCTGAGCTGCGACACCTTCTCCAGCTGGCCAAGAGATGCTGCTCCCAGAACCTGCTATCATGCCATTCAATTCAGCGAGAGTAGGAGCAGCCCAACGTCTAGTCATAGTACAAGATTTTATTGCTGTCATAATAATTAATGACTACTTACACTGAGCTTTTAATGAGTACCTGCGCTTTTTTTTGTTGTTTGTTTGTTAACTGGGTCGTAAAGGAGGAGTTCCACGCGGTTTCCTGGATTTGCAGTACAATAGGGACCTCTACAGGCGTTCCCCGGTTCGGAGCAAGGCTCGGGCCAGGGATGAGCCACTGCGGATGCCATCAGAGCTCTGCGGCACAGTCACCTCTGAGTGCTGTGGATCCCCTGCCCATGACAGGCTGGCCCCGCAGGAATACAGCCTTCGGATTACTGACCTGCGGTATGCAAATTGCCTGATTCCAAACACATTTTGCCACGATACTTCTCTGAATACCTCTGAAAGTTAAAACACAGATGGGCAACTTGCACTGTCACACAAGATGTAGAGCTGAAATGACTATTACAAAAGCAGCTCTTGCTGTGTGCCATCAAACTTCCACATTACCAAGTCTGACCCTTCTTTCCCCTCCCTCAGCACCATTTCTTAGAGGAACTCGTGAGAGCAGAGTTTGAAAAGTTTGAAGCCTCTCCTTCCTGTGACATTCATCCCTCCCTGTCTTAGTTCTCCACAGTGCATCATTCCCACAGCACTGTCCTGATTCCGAGGGATGTTCTAAAGCAAATCCATTAAGGACTCTGAGTTTCAGGGGTCATGGGAGCTATTCTGAACTCAACTATTAAATCGACTCTTTTGCCAAATTAGCCTTCTCCTTGTGGGATGTTCTACTAGCTACAGTGTATTTCATGGGAAAAAAATTAAACAAAGCTTATAATGTGTATGAAGAATTACAAAGCTATAGAATTTTGCTGAGAGCCATGTGATTTTTTTGGAGTTTGATTTTGTTTGGTTTGATTTTTAGGAGGGTTTATTTTGAAAGTCAGTAGCAAGTAACCACTTTCACAGGGAAAACTGTCTCCTACCTGCCTGTCTGCCACCAGATGTCTGAGACCTCCAGGCCTGGCTGCTCCTGTGCCCACGAACCTCCAAGTATGACCACAGTACCACTGTTCACCAGCAGTGTGTCCCATCAGGCAGGCAGGACAGGGGCACTGCATACTCCAAACAGGAGCCATACCTCCTTACATTTCCCTCCAAGATTAAAAGCAGTGTTTTGAAAGCACAGCCATCTTTTCCACAGGCTTGCAGCTTGCTATTTCAGATAGGCCTCGTTGGATCAGGTAAACTGCAGACCACCCACACACCTGAGCAGAACATGGGTGTTCAGGTCATAGCCAAGCACACCCGCATGGTGGCTGCAGATGCCAGTGAGGCAGGTAGAGGCCTGGGTGGTTTCAGGTCAACTAGGCTAGAGAGATGTGCTGCAGGAAAAGCCAGTGTGCTTCCACCAGCCAGGATCATGCACAGGGCAAGGGCTCTGTCCTTTGGAAAGGCAGATCCTGGTCTTCAGTGTCTCTGGCTTAGCCCTGCTGAGCTGCTGCCCCAGCAGAGCTGAGGCAGGCCTGCCTACAAGCCATACACACGGGTTTCTCTTGAAAGGACAGTTTTTGGCACATGCAGCTAGAATAGGAAGCAGGAGCTTACGACTCTGTCGATTATGCCATTACAGAAGGAGTCTGAGCCTGATAAATGAGCCAGGAAAGATGATCTTGATCCTCTGACAGGCCAGTTCTGCAGGAAATTCAGCACCGTAAGCAGCAACACACCATACCAGGCTGGCAGCATCTGTCACTTATCAAGGCAGGGCCCTGCATAGCTGACTCCTGAGAGATCTGAGGCAACGCAGAGTTTCTCGGCCGGGACAGTGCATCAAACAGCACAGTGATTCAGCCATACAGAGGTGCCTCAGACACAGCTTGGGCCTGCTCTGAGACTGTGCTTCACACCAAGGGCACAGAGCACCCAGCTCGTGAGGAACCCTTTTTGGGCAGCTTCCACACCACTGGGAAGAAAGAAACTAAAACAAGGCAAAGACCTCCTTTTCCTTCCTTCCTTCTTCCCCATCTTGGTCTTTCCATTTTATTCTCATTCTGCCCTGACACAAAGTCACATTTTGCATGGCACAGACTCATCTGGTGTTTCACTCTCTAGCTTTTCTTCCACTGATAGGAAAATCTGAACAAACTTGCACTGGCAGCCCTTCCAAAGCTGCCTTGGGCTGCAGGGCAAACTAGAAGAACATATTTTACTCTATAGTCTCCTGCTAAATTGTGGCCTTAAAATAAACCTTCCTTTTTGGTTGTGTTTAACCAAACATGAAAAAAAAGCCAAATCAGTGTGTGTTTCTGTAGGTACAGAGTGTCTCACTGCAATGAGTAAATACTTCTGAAGAAGCACTTGCATATCCTGCAAGGCACCTGCTTGGGCACTGGTACATAAAGGGTGTAAAGACCATCAGTAATAGGACATGCAAAGCCTAAACCAAACCAAATACATCTCTCAGGCAACTTTCTGGGCAAGTGGAAGTCCAGGTGTTAGAACACCTGCCCTTAGAACTCCTTAAACAACTGCACATATCCCCTGAGCAAGTTGTGCAGGGTATGTGTCTGCTCTAAGACACAGGCTCTGTGACAGAGAAAGACTGGTTCTTGGAAAGTGAATCCAATACTGGCAATCTGCACACAAGAAGAGACAACCCACTGCCAAGAGGGAGATTCACCCACATGGGGCTTTTCATCCTTTGGATATTTGGCTCTAAAATTTTCTCTGAGATCCATGCGAATGTTCTCTCATCTGTTTTCCTGCTAACACATGTTTTCAGTGGTATTTCTGTGTGAGAGGGGTGCAGGGTGCTTTTTATGTGCCTGTGTGAGCATGTGCAGACTGTAATGCACATCTCATTGCCCTCTCACTACATAGGGGTGACACAGAAAACCTTAGGGCCAGTACTGAAAGCTGACTTGAAAATTGAGAAAAGCACAAGTTGTCTGGCTGTGAACATTAAGAAAAGGTCAGAAGAATGGAAAGGATTGCAGAGATTTGAAGATTTAACTTGAGACCAAGAAGACAAAAGGCTGAGAGTTGGAAAAAGCTGATATCAATGTGCAGAGGGAAGGACTGGTCTGCATCCAGCTCCACATCAACAGTCCTTTTTGTGTATGAATGTGCCACCTGCTCCCTGTGTTACACTCGATTCCAAACAGTGTGTGATGTGCAGTTTTATTTATTGGTACAAACGGAGAGCCAGGATGGCTCAGCTACTGACCAGGATTCCCATGTGAGAAGCCCCTGAACTTCAGGCCACTTGAGCACCACACGTACGTTTCCCCTTTCAAACCCACCTATCATCCCCATCTGTGCACTGCCATCACAGGCTCACAAATACACAGAGCTTGACCAACAAGCAACACGCATCCCCTTGTGAAAATTAACTCACAAAGAAACCAAGCTCTCAGAAGGGCACCTAAATTTAGGAGCCTGTATTATCTCACAGTCTCAAAGCACCAACTGCCTCTCTCTGGTAGGTGACTTGAGCATAGCAGATGAATCTACAACGTTCAACAGCTGAAATGGAAACCTCTGAGGGCCATGTCCAGTCTCACCAGCACTGGCAAACACTCCAGCTGTTATAGTGAGAAGTCCCAGTTCACGTCACAGTCTTCAGAATGAATTTTCTTCCCTTTTCCTTGAACAAAATGTTTGCAGCTTTGCAATTCCTTGTAGACAAGAGAACCAAAGCATCTGACACAATCTGTTTGTCCAGGGTGAAACCAAATCCCTAAGAGAATTTCTTTCTTATTGGAGTAGTCACATTGTGCCCATGTAAGAATGGAATGGAGTTTCCTGGGAAAAGCTGAAGTTTCATCCCAAAATTCCAGCTTCTCCAGCAATTCAAGCCCTGTGCTGCAATCAGGGTGCAGCAAGGCAGTGTTCTGCCTGAAGTTTCGTGGATCTGAGGAGCTGCTGCATGATGCTAGGGAAGAGGAGAGTTCTTTGTCCTGAGCACCTTCTGTAATCCATTTGGAGAAAGATGTCCAGTTCCTTTGTTTCTGAGAATAGGAACATGCCACGCCCAGAGTACCATGATCTAATTTCCTGGGAATTGCTTACTCTCGATTGCTAAGTTTAAGGAAGCTTTTGAGAACCAGCCATTGCCCTCAGTCCAAAGCATTTTGATTTTGTCCTTTGTGGCACCAGAAGCCCACGCTCAGCCCAGTACACTGAAGGTTAAGTGCTGGGTTGGAAGAGAGATGTTTGACCACACACACGGCCAGCAGGCACCAAGATCAGAACCCAAACGGTTTCTTGTCAGTGCACAATGTCCAGAACGCAACTCCACCAGGAGAGAGGTGGTGCTTTTCCTCCTCAGGAGGAGAAAAAAGAACAAAAACCAACCAAAACACACAAAAGACCATTGAAATGACTGAAAAAAGCTAAAACCAACCAGTCCTGCCCTTGGCAAACAGTGACCACCAGAGAGCATCAAGGGGCTGTCAGCATCCTCAGCTGTCTGGACTTGAGCATCAGCCACCTTCACCCGGGAGAGGAAGTCTTGCCCAAAAGCAAACGGAGCCTGTCAGCTCAGCAGGAGTTCATTCATTCCACACACTCCCCTCGGCAAGGCTGGGATCCCTGTTGGATGGCGCAGGGAGGCCTTCCCAGCAGAGCTTCCCCTCCTCTGCAGGCAAACTGCTAAGAGTCCCAGTGCTGGCTCCTCACAGCGCCGTCTCACCCACGCAGACTTTGTAGGGGGATTTCAGTTTCCTGCATCTAGAACGGATACCAGTGTGTGATTTCAGTCAGACAAACCCCAGAGCACAGCAGTCTGCACAGAAGCCAAACGTAGCCTAACTCACTTAGGCAGCCCAAGGGAGCCCCATGTTTCAGGCAATCATGCTGCTAACCCCACTGGCAGGGCAGAAAGCACAGGTATAGAGTGTCAGCTCCTTTAAGGTCACACCACAGATGAGTAACAGGCAAGAACACACTCCCAGAGCCCTCAAAACTCTGCCCACTGTTAGTGAGATCAGTGCAGTCAGAAGGCTGCAGATTTCCCATACCTCTTCCTTACGTAGCAGTAGATGATGGCGAGTATCCCACTGGTCAGTATTCCCACACCAATTCCCACAGCGATGTAGCGCTCGTAAGAATTGTGTGCATAGGAGTTCAGTGTTAAGTGTTCACACCTCTCTCCATTATAGCCTGCAAGGCACCTACAAAATAAATTTATATCACAGATACATAATAAATATGTCATAGTAGATATAAAATAAATACACATCATGCAAAAGTTGTTCAGAACTTGTTCTGCTTTCTGTGTTAGACACATGTCAGTTTTCATCAATCCAGAAGAAGTCTAATTGAGGGCTGAACCTGGTGCTCACTCAGAACCTCTTCCCTCCACCAAGACTACCAGCTGCCCCAGTCTATTGAGTTCAAGGCTAGCTCAGGTGCTGCAGTCACAGCAGCAATGCAGTTGAAACATCCCCTCATCGTGGAGGGCGTCAACCAAGAGCACAGGGCTCTGCTGATCCTCAGCTGCTGCGAAGTCTCCAAAGGCCAAAGCTGCCCACAAGGGATCCCAGAGAATTTTAAGGACACAATGGTCCTGACTGGTGTGTGAGCACTTGCAAAATATAAGGGATTTGCAGCTGACATGTTGGAAGATCCTGTCCCCTTCATCATGCCCACTGTGAAAATCCCCTTATTCCTCTCCTGCCAGCTGTGATTCGAGATGCCACCGTGGCAGTGGCTTGCCAAGCTGTGAATTCCCCCTCTCCCTCAGTTTTACACTAGCACAGCACTACTGCCTCATTAGCAGTCCCATGTCACCACACCACCCAGGCCTAGGCCACATTTTAAGCCTGCAAACACTTGAGTGGCACTGGAAAGCTGCATTAATGACATGCAGCAATGCCACTGCTGGTTTTGAGGAAGGATACAAAAAAGCAGTATTCTTTACTTGCATATGGGTTTCCTCAGCTCGCTGTGGAAGGCGCAGAGCCCGTTGATGCAATAGCTGTGGTGTTCCTCAAGACAGGTCTGCATGAGCTTCAAGAGCTTTGGCTGCTCTGTGTAGTCTACTGCGAAAGGGAATAAAGTCATATCATACTTAGGACAAAAAAATCATTTTAATATATTTTCACAACTGAAGCAGAACAGACATTGCCTGCAGAAGACACTCCATCAATTTACTGTGCTAGGTCTGTGCTATGACTCAATCAGCACTAAACACAAAAAGCTTCTGAGACATCCCAGCACAGCTTGGAGAAAGAAAAAACTGCAAATAAATTACTTGCTCTTGAGAAATACATAAAAAATGAATATGGGAGATTCATCCAGGGTAACACCAGCTCTACCCAACCTGAAATCCTATCTGAGAGACCATCCCAGGAATAGCAGGGGTTTAGGGCACAATGAGAGCATTGCATTACTCTCACTATCCTTCCCAGCCTGAATTCAAATCCATAGCTAATTCATTTTTTCTTTTTCTGATCACAAGGAAAATTGCTGCATTTCTAGCACCCCTGACTGCCAGCTCTGCAGACACAAGTGAGGGTGAATGGTGGACTGCCTCTTCCCTCTCTCTCCATGGTCCAATGTTAGCAGAGTGTCCAACAACGCCTGTAAGCTCCCAAGGCTGTCCAGATGGTCTTCCCCTGCAAAAGCTCAGCCCATGGCTACCAAGAGTGAATGCATGCAGAATTCTATGCTTCCAGGTGAGCAGAATCCTATGCTCCTTGCACAGAAAATGCTACCTTACTCCCAGCCACAGTGGCCCAAATGGGAATAAAGAAGTCACAGCTGTTCCTGGGACCCTTATATCCACGCTCTACACAGACAGGAGCAGCTGAGGCCAGCAGCGAGGGCCCTGCTGTGGAGAGGCAGCAGAGGCTGGGATGAAGCTGTGGCACAGCGGCAGGGGCGCGGCAGGCCAAGGGAAAGCTCTGAAGCTTCACCATCACTGCAAGCATCTGTTCCAACTGGTCTCTCTAGCCAGTTACAGGAACCACTGGTGGGGTGGGGTGGGGTGTCCCAGCAATGTCTTGCTATTTCAGGGGACTGCTTTAGTGATGGCTGAGGGTGATTTCCTAACCAAGTGCATGTCAACAGCAGCTTTCAGTGATGACCTCAAGAAAAATAACATCATGCAGGAAGGTGACAAGGTCTGCTCAGAATGACTAAACAAAGGTACAGCAAGCAGAACCCTTCCTTTCTGACTAAGTGCTGAATCAAGGTCTGGAGATATTACACTGATGGAACCACTGCCATAGACACAAATCTCAAGCTGTCCTGCAGGCAACTCAAGATCCCACCACACATTTCTCAGGAGTAACACCACCAACCCCCTAAATTCCCAATCAAATTCCAGTCTGAGCCATTTAATGGCAGGAATCTCCACTGTGTGCTCTACTCCGCCGTTTTTTCCTTCCTCCTCTATGCAGCTTTATCACAGAGATGACAAGCAGTGACAAACAGCTGCACTAGCTAGAGCAGTTCACAGCTTCAGCTTTGAATGATGTGGTTTGGACACCAAAAGGCATGATGCTATCACCAGTGCTCAGATCAAACAATTACTTTGAAAGCAGTGTCCTCTCAAACCTGACAGAGCAATCAAGACTTCCAGTTCAGCAAGAGACTTAGAACAAGTAACAGTTCAAGTCTGCTTGAAACTGCGGAAAAAAAGGAAGACAGATTTTGTGACAAGAGAGGGATGACACTACTGTCTGCACAGGAGGTCTGTACACTGACAGGGAAAGCACGATGGAAAACAAATCACATGCTCAGCACAGCTGCAGGGCTTGGCATGCCAGGGAGATCCGGGATGCAAGAGAGCTGCACAAGTCCATTTTCCATGAGGCCTAATGTACCTGCAGACCAAAGCTCTGCAGGGAGGAGTTCCAGAAAATAGGCAATGGCACATTCACCCTTCACCCAGGATTCTCCTCGAACACTTGGGCACCAACTGCTCTGAATCACCATTTCAGCACAAGTGCAGTAGAAAATCACTAAAATTAACCTCTCAAAGGGAGGCTTTAACCTGTATTTCCTGCCACCCAAAGTACTACTCCTCTACTAGTCCCTGAAATGATGTCTTATGCACAGGTTTAATCCTGCACTTTTATCTCAGCTATTTGGGGGAAAAAAACCAACCAAGCATGAGGATGGTACAAATCCACATGGCAGGAACACAAAATCCCCAGCCAGCTCTACTCCAGCTCCCGCCGGGTGGATTCCCACACCCGAAATCCGTCGCCAGCCGTACTACTCCTCTACTAGTCCCTGAAATGATGTCTTATGCACAGGTTTAATCCTGCACTTTTATCTCAGCTATTTGGGGGAAAAAAACCAACCAAGCATGAGGATGGTACAAATCCACATGGCAGGAACACAAAATCCCCAGCCAGCTCTACTCCAGCTCCCGCCGGGTGGATTCCCACACCCGAAATCCGTCGCCAGCCGTGCCAGCCGTGCCCTGCCGAGAGGCGGCAGCCTTCCACCTGCCAACGTCCGCAGGAATCCTGGCTCCGCTGGGTATGGGAAGCTCTTCCCTGAGTGCTGCCAAAGTCATTAGACACTCAGGGCAGCCTGGAGCAGCTGCCTGCCTAGAAAGCACTCGAGACAAGCATCTTGCTGCACAGGCGACAGACCAACACTGCATTCCTCCGTCACTGTCAGGAGGAAGAGCTTGGTCCACTGTGGGTTGCAAGATCAGACATTAAGTCTGCACACAAAAATTCCACGCGCTAATTATTAGGACATTGCAAAAGTACAAATTACCTGTGGAAGAATGAGCCTTGCAAACACAAAGAATGGTTTTCTCACCCTCCCCAGAGCATGATGCTAATTTGTATCATACAGTCCACCTAGATCCTAAACAAGTTGTTGAATAAACAGGTCCATGTGCCCTTTCATGTCACGCGAGGAGAGCCAAGCATGCTGTGTAAGCACCTGACAGCTGCCTGCAACTGAGTCATTCCAGCAGATACACCTGGCAAGATCTGACATGAAATCAAGGCTGCAGGGACTTGGAAGCCTGGGCTTGCCAAAACTCACAGACTGGCAACAAGAAGAGTCAGCCAGTAAGACCATGACAGCTCAGCCCTCAAGTATGGTGCGTCGGGGAGGAACAGGAGAGTCGGAAAGAGGAGGGAGGGAAGGGGTCAGCCCTGGGTTCAGGGCCTCCTTTACAGGCTGCAAGGAATGAAGGGATCCCATTTTTTTTTCCAGGTGAAACCTAAGCTCTTCCGTACTCCTAGCTGCCCATTTTGCTACAAAGGCTCCACTTCAGCCCAAACAGCACCAGAAGTTCTTTATCCCTGCCAGCTCTTTACCCAGCTCTTCTCCATGACCTTTCCCTCACCAAGCCTAATATTCCCTAGCCCCAGCAGTGGTGGCAAGTAAAGCCTATGCAACATAAAATAAGGATATAGGACATCATCTTGTAAATAGGAGGCAAATGAATTGAGCAGAAATCGGTGGTTTTCCACAAACTGTACCAAAGCACTTGAATCCCACAAGAAACTGTCAGTTCCTCCAGTGATACTGAACCAGGAATTCCTGTCCTTAGAATCCAATGCTCCTGAACACTGCTTGTAAATCTTACTATCAACTTCAGTGCACAGGAACGGGAGCTACCAGGAAGCCTCAGAGATTCAGCCAGTCTGTGGAGACTCTTGAAGTATTTCTTTTCCATCTTCTTTCTGAAAATGCTGTTTTCTAACTTTTCAGTGGCTTTGTAAAAGGTCTGCTGAAATACACTTTTAACTTCCTCTGTAAATATGTGCTTGAATGTTTGTCAACTTGACTCTACCTTTGATGGGAACGCTCTCAAAGGAAAATGCTGGGATCCAGTGATTTGCACAGTCCCAGCTGGCACAAAGGTTCACAGAACAGCTACAGACATGGCTGTGACCCTGAAAATAAGCCTCCTCTGAGTTAAAACATGACCCATCGCTCCTGCTTTCTAGAAACACAAACAGGGCACTTAACAAGCCACAACGTATTTCCACTTCATTATCCTCCTGTTTGCAGGTCTGCATGAGTCGTGTCTCAGGGAAACACACAAACCCAGACCACAGTGGTGTGCTGATAAATCAAAGCACTGTGGTCAAAAATCAACATCTTCTTGACTTCACATTCATATGTGTGTGTACTTCATATATATGAAACCCACATACATAGCAAGTGTATGGGTGAATATATATATATAACATTGTGCCACTGGGACAAATCAGAAATGAACATAAAACAGCTTGACTTGTTCTGAGGAAAATAAAAAGCTCAGGGATCTACTGACAAAGCTTGCAAGACATCCTGTGATGACTTACAATTAACAGAAAATTTTCTCTATGTGTGTTTATGTGCTTTTCAAAGTACAAAGGCATTAGTACCCTGGTTAGAATCCTTCCCTCCTTGATTGACCTGCCCAAACCTCAGTCCCAGATTGCACAGCTCTCCCAAAGCCATGACATCACCAGCACCTCAAGTAACAGCAAGAATGCAGCTGGCAGGATAAACACAGTGCTCTGCTCCCAGGTGTTGGCAGGTAAAGAGCTGGAGTTCACATTACAGTCAGAAAAGAGAAAGGAAGGAGGGAGCCAGTACTCTGAGGAGGGCAGTGGAAGAAAACTGCAACAAAGAAAGGAACTACTGAGTAACAGTCACGAGAGGCATTGCTTCAAGTTGTTCTTGTTCATTCTCCCTTCTGTGCTTCAAGGTTCACACTGAAGACAGCTAGAAACCAAGCACCAGGTAAAGGCCATCAGAAACCCAGATCATCTACCCCAATCAGCCTGAAAATATCTTCTTCAAATTATAACTGACTTGGGGTAAATGATCCTTCAGCTGGTCAGCGCAGAGCCCACCCCAGCTGACAGGCAGCTCTTCCTCTGGCAAGGTTTGAAGGCTCCATGAAGAAAGCAGCTCAGCTCTCAAACAAAACACACACAAATCCAACAGTTCCCAGGGGACAGGAGCACCACAGCAGCTAAAATCATGGATTTCGGTGGGGAGTTTTGGTGGGTTGGTCGGAGTTTTTTGCTAATCAATAGAGTAACAGAGACGAACAGAACAAAAAGGCAATACCTTCAGTGTTGTTTTTTGTCCAGTTATTCCATAAGTCTGTGCTGAGGGATGAAGCAGTAACAGCTGACTCTTCACTCAGTGCCCCCATTGCTGTGTAATGCAAATAGATGCTTACTGGAACAGAAAAGCTCAGTATATCTATTCAAGGTTCACTTCACACAACGTGCACTTCATACAACCCCCGTACCAGGCAGCAATAAACCAACAATTCATTTAGAACATTCTTGCCTCAAACTTCCTTTTGCCAGGGCATAATTAGGACTGTGGGAAAACAAAAGATGGCTTGCAAATTTCCCAAATACATATCATCCATCCAGTTCTCCACTCTACTATCTTACACAATTTACGACACATACTACCACGTTACACCTATTTACCAGCCTAAGCAGCTTCTTTTCAAAGAGCCCAGGTTCAAATTTCACCCAGGTTCCCAGCTGCTGGAAGAGCTGTGCTTCTCAGTGCCTCTGCAGCTCCCACCCCACCGCTGCTTCCAGAGGCAGCCAACTATTGTTCAACAAAGCCTCGGATCTTCCAACACAGAAAGCCTCCTGCAAACCTACCTTTCAGCAAAATATAGATTAGCATTCCAAATGCCATGGCAAGCAGCTGCTTTAACACCTTCCCAACTCCTCTTCCCAGGTGGCAGGCTGGCTCTGCTTATCTGCGCGCCCGTGTTTTCTCTCGCACTTATACGCCAGGAAGCGTCATCTCCAGGTCTCACCAATCAAGGAAAGGTGCATCTGGCAACAACCTCACCCCCCGGGGCAACCACACATTTATTTAGGAAACTGCTATTATCTAGCAATGGGATCAGGTTTTCTTTTGAAACCCTGGTTTCCTATTACCTGTGGGCATAATTGTGCAGGCAAAGGCACAGTTTCAGAGCTGAGACCCGGAATGTGCCAGAGCAGAGGAACCAAACACAGCAAAACCAAAAATGGCATGTTGTGAAATACATGCCGTTTCCTTCCCTTTGCAGTGTGCATCTTGTGTGGCTTCCAGGAGGATACTCAGCCTCAGGATGCTGCTACAGAGTTCAGGGTCCAGGCACCAGCCCCTGCTCTGCTAATGTTCCTTTGCTGGTTCTCCCTGTCCCTCAGTCCCTGCCATGCACAGGAGGAACTGCGCCGAGATTAGGAAGCGATCAGACAGGAAGATAGTGGATGATGCTCTCCGTAAGTGACTGCCAACGAGAGGCCTTTGATCCCAGGCTCCGCAAG
Source organism: Acanthisitta chloris (assembly GCF_000695815.1). Lineage (NCBI taxonomy): Eukaryota > Metazoa > Chordata > Aves > Passeriformes > Acanthisittidae > Acanthisitta > Acanthisitta chloris. The sequence goes on along the minus strand of NW_008667102.1, from coordinate 25,332 downwards.
CCCGAAGGCTGTGCTAATCACTTTCCACTCAGCCTGGCCGTGTGCACAACCCTGGGAAGCAAGGCCTGGGATTCTGGCTGAGCCCACGGTGTGAGGGGCAGAAGTCCAGAGCTGGCAAAGCACAGGCACTGAGGAAATGCAGGCTGAAGGAGCAGGTAAACTTGTTGCCTCCTGGATTAGGTGATCGCTTCATTACTGACAGAAAATCCCATCTCTGCCTTTCCAAGGAATTGCGTATGCACAATGAGAACGGTCGTAGTTTTTACACTCAGTGTTTGCAGGTCTCTAGCACAGACCTGTCAAATCCCTTTCTTGCACTAAACCACTCTCCAGAGCCCCAAACGCTGTCCAGCCTGGAACTAGTAGGACTGGTCTCTCCGAAGGGCACTGACGTGGCCAAACAGACCAGAGGAGATCAGAAGAGCCCATTCAGTAATGTACACGGACATCAACACCACAACTCTCACCAAAGGAGAGTTACATGCTTCACCCCAGCCACAACTCTTGCTGTCTCACCTGTGAATTCCAAGTAACAACATTTCACAATTTTTATATTTCAAAACCAAAAATCTTCTAATAAAAGCTCTAATAACTCCGGTCAGCGCAAGTTCTCTGCAGCACTCTCCTCAGTGATCTGCAGGATTACATCTAACCACTTCACTTGTCAAAAGAAGAACACAAGCTAGTTATGAGCATTCTAATTATGCCTTTTCCTGCTCGTGGACTGCATTCCAGGAGGCTTTTCCCTTCCTTCACTATCCTGCATGGCTGCATGCCTGCTGGCTGACCAAGTGCCTCGCACACTCCCCGATCACAGCAGTGTTTATGCCTGCCTGGATAACCTCTGCTATCAGGCCCAAGCAGGACTAAGGCCCATGAGCTTTGCTTTCAACACACAGCTGCACAATGGGAGCTTAATCCAGCCTGAATCCCAGGGGAGGCTGTGCCATGAGGCACCACGCTGGGCGCGGTAGGCCTGGGAGAAGGCTGCAGTGGGCACGGCCGTGCTCCGTCTGCCACAGGGCGTTCGTGCTTGGACCAGGCCTGACCAGGTCAAGCACACCAGCATGATTTTGGGGTTGGTTAATGGGTCCTTCCCTCTGCATTCTCCTTCTGGATGCTCTCCCAGGGGAGAAGACTCTCACAGATGTCTGGCATGCTGTGGAGCAAAGCCTGGCTCTCTCTGGCTTTGCTGTCACGATAACCCAACAACCCCTCCTTGCGGCACACGGCAGAGACAGGCTCACTCCAGGGACACGGGCACAGCAACATAGATGGTTGTTCTGCCAAACTCCACAGATTATCAGAGTGCAACCAGTCTGGAATGGCAACGTGAATCGATGGACACAGAAATGGCTGAGTGTGCATTCACTGCTCTCTGAGCACATGGACAAACAAAATAAAACCACACGCCCCCTCAAAACCCTATCAACACTTTTCATCAACACTAACATAACAGGGAACAAGTTTTACTCCATCTTTCACTGAGGGGTTGATCAGTCCAAGAATAGTCTCCACAGGCACCCTGATCCTCCTAACGTTCATATGACCACCTAAATTTAAACAGACAACAAGTGTTTGCACTACCGGCATTGCATATTTGGTAGTAATTATGTCAACCTCTTTTGCAAGCACTGCATAAAGCAAACTCTCAGGAAGCACATCACAAGAACAGTCAGCACAGAAGTGATGCTCCACCTTGGCTCTTTTATTACAGTTAAGTGCATTTTTTGTTTAATGGCAATAGTATTTAGCCATGACTTTTTTCTTCTTCCCCTTTCAAGTTATCTATAGTTCACTGGCAAACACCTAAGGCTCTCCATGAAAATAAACCCAAGTTATCCCAACAGAGATAAAACCAGGAAGATAAAAGTCCAACCTGGCTTCCACTACCTCCAGTGGGAATGGGTGTAGGCTCTTCACATGAACAGTGCACACAGCTGAACTGGCATCCTGGTCCACCCAGGAACTGAATTTTTGGGAACAGAAATACACAGATCTTATCCCATATACTCCTCTTTAAGCAGCAAGACAGCGCAGCCAAGGATTTGCAGGGCTGAGCCTTACACCATGGACTGAAAAATCCAACCTGTCCATGCAGTTTCAGAAAACAAGAGAATAAGTAAATGGCTTTGAATTCCAGCGCAAATATTCTGCAGTGAATGAACCTTTGGTCTTCCCCTCCTCTTCCGCCCCTGCCCCACTACAGAGTGCACATAGTAGTTTTAACTGCATTCTCCCAAAGGTAAGTCAAATCCAGCCCAGTCATCTCTTCATGATTTCTTTGTGGGGCAAAGGTTGTAATGTATCAAAAAATTTTGTCCAGACATGGCAAGAAAGTAACTCTGACCTGAACTGTAGCTACTTACTCCTGCTTACCTCTTGCAGATGTTTAAGGTCAGAGATTCACCTGCGCTCAAGTTTACTTGACTCTTTTAAAACGTTTAGTGAACATTTGCATTCGTGTCAACGTTCCTGCCTGGCAGCTGGCACAAACACTGCAGCCTTCCACTCCTTGCGGAGTCAAGACTTCTGCTGCTAGCTCTAAGTGTTTAAAAGAAAATAAATTCAAGACCTCAAACCACATCCAGAGTGCTCCATGGCCTCAGAACCCACATGGTGTATTTAGAAGATATCTAGCATGTTGAAACTTAGTTTTCCCACTGTTTGATCAAACCCGAGGGTCCCAAATGCTTACAAGACCTTGGTAACTGCATCAACATACAGGTACAGCTGTAATTCATGCTTCATTCTTCACTGGCAAACACAAAAGGGATCACCACCACCACTAACTGTGCAGGCTGCATTCTCCAACTCGCTTGTTCTCATCCTAAGTCAGTAGGAGGTAACACAAAGTACCTGAACATTTTGTAAACCTTCAGGCTTAGTGTACTTGACATGAAAAAATAAATACAATGTAGAAATAAATATATCTGTAGTAAAAAATACATGTTCTGTGCATCAATAAATAGAACAACTCGGATCCTTCTTCCAAGGCAGTCCCTTTGCTCTAGTAAATGAGCTTCTTAGCCACTAGGAGTGTGTTCCTCAGGAGCATTGCAACAGTCATGGGTCCTACCCCTCCTGGCACTGGAGTGATAAAGCCAGCCTTCTTCTTCACCTCTAGGAGAAAACAGAAAAAAGCATTCACTACGGATGTTTCCAAAAACTTTTTTTTTTTTCCCCTTTCATTGCCTACATATGCCCAACTGGCAGCAAGCACAAAGGACCATGGCTGGGCAAGTACTGCAGAGCATGGGCCAAGCCAAGGCAGGAGTGTCCCTGCAGCCACAGTAGTGGCAGAACACAGCCAGGGCCAGGGCTGTGGGGACAAGTGAACCCCCAAACTGTGCACTCCAGAGGAGCAGCATTCAGAGCCCACTGGAATTATCAACAGCAGCAGCAAAGTCACCTAGTCAGCCTGCCCCCCACTCTGCCTTGCACCTTCTAACAAAGACATCCCAAGATCACAGAAGGGAACTCAGAAATGCAGAGGGGAAAAAGTAGAGTTTCCAACAGAAGGGAAACTGTTACAGCTGAACTATGAACCAGGAATCATGAACCACATCAGACTATCCAAATCCAGTGCACACCTTGAATGCCTGTGCTGAGGTAAATATGTACCAATTCATTTTTGAAAGCATTTAAGCTAACCTGTTTGCACAATGAATTAATACAATGCAGCAATAAATCCTGACTTGATATTCTTACTGTGCAAATTGCTGTCGACTGGAATTGCAGGTTGCTTGCAAAGGAATCCTGTGCAACTTCCTGGGAACTCCTCACATGACAAACTGTAATGAGCAGTTATTTGCTAATAATGGTCAGTCCAAATGGCATTTTACTAACCTGGTTAGTACCCAGGATTTTTTTTTCAGGTGCCATCGTGAGAGGTTTTTTGTTTGTTAGTTTGGGGTTTTTTTGGCTTGCTGAGTAATAATTTCTTGGTAACTCACACCCCACCTGTTTTTCCAAAGGCACATACACATCCCCAGGAGACAACTGAGCAAGCACAACTGACACAAGCACATTCAGTTCCACTGGAGCCACTGCAGAGCAGAACCTGTACCTTGCTGTGGGAAGAGCCCAAGGGATGGAAAACTAGACACCTGGGCTTGGAACAAATGAGATCACTTGGACTGCTTTAAGTGTAATCTTGACTCTATGTGGTGCTTAACTGTCAGGAATAACAAGGCATCAAAAAAAAGAGTATTAGAACAGATTTTGAAAAATTGGGGCTTTTTTGGAAAGAATATTTACTAGAGTTGAAAGGAGTGGTAAATGGAATGAATGAAACAGTGCCTGAACCCTCCATGGCAGGGACCCAACGAGAGCATTCACAGCAGTTAACAGTGAATATCTCACCGAGCCGAAGAACAGAAGAGTAAGCCTCGTTGAGGAGAGATGGTAATTACAACTGAGAGGGTTTTAATTACTCAGTCGACTGGTACCACCATTCAAATATATGGAAAAGAAAACAAATTGCAATGTGGTTGTTTTTCACATGCAAAATGTAACAAATTAATTAAGATCTCGTGGGACAGTTATTTTGAATATTCTCAAACACAAATAGTTTCTCTGCTTAATAGTCAGACTATTTTGAACTCCCTACCACTTGAGATTGGTGCTTATGGTTAACAGAGTTACTGTGAATTCTCAGATGAATACCCTAATTACTGAAATGCACCCACATCTGACGGAAGGGAAGACATTAACACAGAAAATATTGTGGGCACTTTAAACTGAAGTAAGTTTGTCTTCATGGCAATGCTACATACCTCGTTGTGGTGTTACTCAGACTTGTCCTATCTTACCTACAAAGAGGGACAACCCGCAACCAGACCATGCCCTTCCTGAAGAAAGCCTTGTATCAGGTACAGGTACATGCACTGCCTGTGGTGCCAGTAACCCTGTTCAGGAGGAAACACACACGGCACTGTTTTCCAAGTTGTTGGGGAATTCCTCTACCCATACTCTCTCATTATGGAAATCCCTGTGGGTCAGGGTGGCAGAAGCCTTATTTTGTGTCATTTAGCATAAAACCACCTGGATAGCATATTCACAAAACCTGGTCCAGGTTCCTGAAGGCACAGCAGGTGTCTGTGCTGGGGAAACAACCACCTGATAGGTTTCCATTGGTGAGGGTAAACACAGATATAGTGAATGCAGTTTTCCAAGAAGTTTGCCAGCGACCAAAGACGGAAAATAACTTGGCCCTCAAAAAGGTCAATACGTTTTCCTTTCCTGGTCAAGTGCAGTAGGCCACAGCACAGTTTCCAGACAACACTTAAGCGTGACTGATCTCATGTTGGCAGATGAGGTGCTGTGCTGTCAGTTCCTTCAGGTCTTGCCTCTCGTCCTCAGGAACAGGGTGGCTTTGTCCCCAGCTTTAGCCCTGCTTTCTCCACATACTTGCTGGTCTCCCAGGCCTTCCTCTGCCCAGCTGGAAAATGCTGGTATGCAAATCAGGTGCCTATGGGGGAGGAGCTGCTATTTTGCAGCTTCTGTAGAACCTTGAAATCTTCCTTTGATTCTTCAGAAGAAATGAAATGTAGATTGTTTCCTTGAAAAACAGGATCCACTGCTTTGGAAACAGCCCTTCATTCCTAGGTTCCTTTAAAGCTAAGGACATCAGACACCTAATAGGGTTAATCACACAAACCAAGGGCAAGTCTCGACCTGAAGGCAGCTCTGGGTCTTCTGCATCTGCATTAAGTGATGCAGAGTAATTCCTGCCTAAGCACTGTTTCCACACGGCTTTATGAGTGCCTGTAAAGCCACACCGATCACTGCATCCCTGCAGCACTGCCTCAGTGGGGATCACGTGCTCAGCAATCACAGCAGACATCCAGCTTCTGCTCCACACCTGCTAGGATTCTTCTCACTGTGCACTGTGGGACACCAACCATCAAGCATCTACCCCATCTCTCAGAGTTCCTTCTTTTTGAGGCCCATGCATGACATCTTCTGCAGAGTACCACCCAAACTGGGCCACCCAGAGGCTACCTGCCACCAGGTAGCCACCAGCTGGCCTGGCCTTCTGGCTGTCCAAGCCTAATGCCAACCTCCTGGTTTATTCCTTGCTCTCACGGAGCAGAACAACAGGCAATGCTTCCCCTGATGCTTGCACAGCAGCAATATAGTGACATGATCACACAGCCTGGACTTCTGTTCATTGCCAAAGGAACGCCAGATCTTCAAAATCAACTGAGAAATGAACTGAGTGAAGCTGTAGCCAAAGCAGCTGGAACATGCACATTCTGTTTGAGCAGCCACTGCTTGGAAAAGCTGCACAGAGCTGATTTGGAAAGGATTCAGCAAGGGAAGAGAAGCCTACAGCTGGGAAGGTATCACAGTGAACACAGAGAGGCAGCAAACAGCTGTCGGAAGCAGCTCTGTCACAAAGTCTGGGCTTCCTGCACGCTGGAGCTAAGGCACAGCTGCAGGACCACCACCTCCACTCACAACTTGGATCTGAAGGTTGTGGTGGTCAATGCCACTCAAAGGACATTCACAGCACAGGCCCATTACCCTTCACCATCTCCATCACTTGGTGAGGCACTTCCTCCTGCCATTCAGCACTGGCAACCTCTCCCTGCTCCTGGTGGCACCCACTTTCCAGCATCTCTTTCACATGGCTGAGTTGAAATGAACAGTTGCCAGGTACAAACCCCTGCACTGGTATCACAACTCCATCACCTACAAAGGTCTTGCATAAAAGCTGTATTCCCTCCATAGGCATCCAACACAGATTCAACAACCAGCACGGCTTACTGTTTGTCAAAAACATGGAAGGGGTTGTAAAGACACACAGGCAGCTTTGGTTTCATGGGCATTTCCAGTTCCAGTCTCAAAGGTGAACATGTTACTACCCTGCTCTACCAGTCACTCCTGGAAATGGTGCTCCACCCAAAAGAGCTGTTCCAGCTAAACATTCTGTGTAGGTTGTTGCTTTATTTCACGTTCCTGGTCCTTGTAGCCCTCCTCCTCCCTCAGCATTATAGCTGTGGCAACAAAAGCCCTATAAAACAGGGCCAAGTACACCCACACGTGCTCTACCCCGTTCACACAAACAGGTCTCTCTTTCTGCAACTGAAACTGAAAGAAGCTAAAATGGCACTGGCAATCATGTGGGGATGCCACCACTTCTCCTCCTCCCTGGCACTGCACTCTCCTTCCTGTGGCTCCCAGAAGCTGGAACCTGGACCACAGATTTTGTCAGATTCGTAACACGAACAGGGGTGCCCTCAATGTGCTGTGCTGGGTGCACATGGAGAGACGCACACGCAGTTTAAAATGTCCCTGCAGTATCAGTATCAGGCCAGCTTTGCAGCTGTGTTCTCCTCTTGCTCTTTTACATACCTTGGAACTGCACAGTAAAGCATTCCGGACCCTAAAGAGGACACGTCAGGATAGGGGAGATCACAAATACTGTTTCAAGACATTCTGTAATTGTTCTAAAAGAGTGCTGCTCAAAGAATGCCCCCAGGCACCTCTTAAATTGAATTTAATAACAAAAAACATTAAAAAATTAAGATGGAAATGGCATCCTTTTGTTGTGAGAGAGATAAAAATAACCTTTGGTGCCTAACCTATCACCTAGAGACTAGAGGAATGCTTCCAAGCATTGCTAAGATACTACAACCGAATCACAGCAGCTTTCACCCATCTAATAAACTTCATTTCCACCACAGGAGCTTTCAGCCAGAAGAGCTGGGGAAGGAAGCCCTTTCCATCCTTTTCTTACAGATGAAATGTAACGTCTGACTGCCCAGTTAAACCCCTGCTCCCCCACAGCCACCTTTTCTACTGAAAGTGGGTGAAGAGACAACAGATATTGGTGGGCCGTGTTGTGATCTTCAACAGGCACCCGATGCCGTGCTAGCCTGGCCTCAACCTGAAAAATCTTGGGCTTAAGGAAAAATTCAGTCAAGTGATCCAACAGAGGAGAATGATGAAATGACTTGCTACATGAGCACACTGGCTGGTTCCACTTCCTGACTGCCAAGCCAAATCCTTGCCAGGGGTGGTTTACTTGTTAGTGTTGGGAAGTGTATGCACTGGGATGCTTTTTGTCGCTGTTAGAGATTTAGTGAAACTTTCACCGATACCAATGAACCAACAACAATTTCCCTTTGGCAATGTACAGCGAAATGCTACTTGCAACTGTAGTGGCATAATCTAAGCTGAAGTTCCTCCCTCTTTTTTTGGATCTTCCCTCCCCCCAGGTAAAATCCTGAGCACAACCCACAGCAGACATGACGAGACAGATACAGCGCATTGCTGAAACTCTGAATCACGGCCCTGCCACTGCATCTACACCTCTATTGCAGGCACAAGGTCTCGCGTTTGAAGGGCAACAAACAGGAAGGATGCAGTTTCATGTTTCTCAGAGCTTTTCCACTCCCACACCTCCTTAAGCAAACAAAAAAAACCCTGAAAATTCTCCGTTCTGGACACAAAGTAGAGCCTTTCACTTGTGATGGCACAGGATAACCACACAAAGCACTTCTCAATTTGTACTCCCAAAGTGCTGTCTATTCTCCTAAAGCTGTTGCACACATCCAGGTAGAGGCTTCCAAACACATGCCCAGACAGTCGCTCAGCTGTACTCGTGCAGGTGATTTCCCCTGCCTTTAACAGACAGGTATCATGCATGATGACTAAAAGCAGCAGGAGCTCAGGGAGTGATGTAATTACAAACACACACACAGCTGGCCAGAAACATTCTGAATACAATTAAGCTTTGAGAAATTTTGCCAGCCAAGATGGTAATAACCATGAAAAAAAACACTGTGGGTGATTTTCATACTTATCAAAATAAGGAACTGTTGAGAACCATTAATAATGTGGGTAAATGCTGTCTAAGCTTCCCACACTCAACTCTGCCAATAAGCTTTAATTTTCAGCTGCAACAATCCTGCTATTCCAGTCTGGAGCTCCTCCAGAGCAGAGATATTTAATCAAGTTACATTGTGAACTTGCTCTGCAAGGACCCAGAAAACCTGCAACACGTTAAACATAAAAAGATCAATATGTAACACCAATTTTTATCTGCCAGGCTTGCCCAGACCAGGATGTTCAGCCGCTTCAGATGAACCCACATTACACCTTAGCATAAAGGAGAATTCCAAAGCCAAAGTTAATATCCCATGGCACGCTCTTGGAAAAGCTTGGCCAGGTGCACGCTTTCCTGGGTTAAGAACTGGATGATGGCCTGGAGAGTGGTGGGGAACAGTGCTGCATCCAGTCTCCAATCACTAGTGATGTACCCCAGAGATCAGTACTGGGCCCAGTCCTGTTCAGTGTCTTCACTGATGATGAGGGGACTGAACCTAGCCTTTGTCAATTCACAGGTGACACCGAGGTGGGTAGAGCTGTGCATCTGCTGGAGGGTTGGAAGGCTCTGCAGGGGGATCTGGACAGGCTGGATCCACGGGCTGAGATCAACGGTATGAGGTACAAGACCAAGTGGTGGTCCTGCACTTTGGCCACCATAACTCCCTGAAGCACTCCAGGCTGGGGTGTTAGGTCATAGGTTGGATCCAATGATCTCAGGGTCTTTTCCAACCTAAACGATCCTGTGGTTTTGTGATTTTCACAGACAAGCACGGAGGGAGAGCGTAGAAGGAGGCTCCAACACCGCTATGAACTTGTGCAAGAAGAGAAACTGTTTTCACTGCCTCCTCTTGAAACACTTCACAGACTCAAAGGATTGAAGGACCCTGGAGACAAGCAGCTTCTGCACCACACTGCCAGAAGAGCTCATCTATATCTCTTCTAGGTTACTGGTATGTGTAACTAAAAGGAACACTTCCTCGCTCAGCTAACATATCATTTCTTATGAACACATAGCTTGTGTTCCTATCTAGGCAAATAAATCAGAATAAATTCCTGCAAGTGCTGTCTCATTTGAGACACTACCTATTCCAGGGATTTACTAAGAATGAATCCTACAGACTTCAATATATTTATCCAACAGGTTTGTACAAAGAATGTTTCACTGACCTTCAAAGTCCACATCCCCAATTAATTTGGTTTTTCCTGTGAGAGGATCATGGATATGGTTGATGCCTACGTCAATCACAGCTGCACCTTCTTTGACCATATCAGCTGTAATCAGCTTTGGGATACCTGGAATCATCAACATATATTTGATTAACATGGCCAGGTAGGCTTTGGCCATCAGTCTGGAATGATATCAAGGGGTGTATTTCTTGATACGTCCCACACAGAAAACAATTATTCCCCAATTGCACACAGTTTGTAACTACTATTACTACTACATAGAATAGGAAAAAAATCCACAAAACCCCCACCAAAAGCTGTGCCACAGGATTGGTTTTGGTTCAAGAAACACACTCAACTCATCAGCGATTTTAGCTGCTGTGGTAACCCCAGCACAGGACACTGACCTTCCACAGGGGAGCTCCTACAACACACCATGTCCTGATATTTACAGTAATTTGGGAGACCTCTGCACTTGAGCAGAGAGGCCTGGCCTCAGCACTGCACACCTCCATCCCCTTTCAGTGGGCTACATCGCTGCAGTGTCCTGGGGTATGATTGTTTTGCTACTGAGAAGCTCCAGGTAAAACAGCTGCAACAAGCCACCTCAGCTTTTTCTTACACACCATCCTATTTCTTCAGCACATTTAAATGTAAAACATCTTGATATTCATCATGAAGATGTTCATCAGTCAGGACCCAGAAAACCTAAAAGGTCATTTCAAAGTCCAGGTTAGGAGTTGAGTCAAAGATTTTATGTTTCCAGTCAGGAAGTCCTTTCCTACCTCCAATTTAAGAGTGATGGAAATTTCCAATGAAAAATTACAATTCATCTTGCTGCTTGAGCAATTCCATCAGTTCTCTATTCTGAAAAGAATGTTAGAGTGTCTCCCTAAAGGGAGTGTAAGCTCCTCCCTCCCCACAAAAGCAGCTTTCTGTCAGGTGAGGATGAGACAAAAAGGTAAAGAAACCAAATCCATAAGGTTTGAAACTGTAGATTTATTGGAGGCAAGTGCTGGCACACAAGGCTTTGGCTTCATTTGAAGTGCTGGAGCACAGCCAGTTAGTCATTTGGATACAGCAACACGAACCTCCTTTGCTCTCCACTTCTCACTCCCCCATAGGACACCAGCTTGAAACTCTGCTTCTCATGTTGAGCAAGCCAAGACCTCAAATTCTTTCCTACCCCGTTTGATACCATCTGGCTGCATCTCCTTCATCCCACTCTGATGCAATCAATGGCAAGCTGGCAGGGAATGGGATAATGCCTCAGCCTTATGGGGGTAAATGATCCGTGTGTGATAGGGCTGGAAGCATATTAACGGAAGCTGCACAGTTACACCCTTTGTAAAATGGTTTGATAATAGGCCAAATACTTAACAGCAACAAATGAACTAACCCCCAAACCAAATGAACAGATCTATTTACTTAAGCCTACTTTACATACCTGGTAGGAAGAGATAAGTGTTAGAGCAGCCATTCCTAAAATGCATTGACTGAAGAATGTGGGAAAATCTTTCATTGGTCATTTTTGTAGAAAATGATGATTCATGTTTTAAATAAAAGTGAAACAAAGCCCTACCTAATCCCAGTTTAAGGACAGGGACTGCAAACAGCTAACTCCTGAGAAAGCTAACCAGCCACCACTGGAATAAAAGGGTCTGATCAGCCAGCACTTCCCAAGCAAGAGGACCACAGATCATGTCCCGAGGGATTTCATCTGGCATTTGGCACACTCATTCCTTCTCCTCTTTACCCCCTCTCCAAACCTGCCAGGCACATGGTCCTGTCCCTCTCAGTAGACTGGAAAGCCAAGAGAGCAAGAGCAGTAGGTTGACTAGTTCCAGACTCCTGTTGCCTCCATCACTGCCCTGCAAGTCCTGTGGTGGCTCTGTGAGCACCACTGGTAAAGCTGCACTTATCTTTCTGCTACAGGTCTGGGCCAGTGGCAAAAGAACTGACTCCATGGGATGCCTGTATATTCAGGGACAGAGGGTCCAAGCAGGAAAGGCTGTGGTGGGATACAAAGTGCTAGGTGTGCTTAACAGGAAACATGATGCTTTGGCTACAAATCCAAAAGCTGCACGGCATTGAGAGAGATTTTAGGGAGGGGTAGGCTGGAGAACAGCAGCATTGTTGGAACTTTTGATGCAAGGAGTTGGGAAGGAATGAGAGGGAAAGAAAAAACTGCATGGATAGTTACAATCAAAGTAAGCAGGAAAACTGGGGCCCCTAGCCTGGGGGCAAATGAGAGAGAGAGCACACAGAGATGAATCTTCTCACACCCAAGAGTAACACTAGAAGCACCTGATTCAAAGCATTACCAAAGCCATGAATGCAAGTGAACAGAAAGGCACTCAGAGGTGAAGTATCACATCAGAACAGACTCACTGCAACAAGTCACCAAGCAGGAGCCAGGATGGAGGTGGCTCTTGAGGAAGTACTACATGGGAAGAGAAGAATAAGACTAGAAACCCTGTTCTTGCATGCACACACACACCAAAAGCTCTTTCCAGTTGCATATCCTGCACAGTGGCCTGTAACAGCAGCTGTTCCCACCTGGCAGGGTAGAAGTTACCTTTTCTGCAACACTCACTGAACAGATGACACATTTCCGGGGAGTGTGTGATCCCAAAGGTACAGTGTGCACAGTTCTCAAGTAACAAGAGGAAGCTCAGAGGGATTCCATCTCTCCTAAGTGTAATCTTGCCCAGAGCACCCACTGGGGCAGGGCTGCATGCTGTTTGCACAACTTACTCCCAGGTTTTTTCATCATTCCAAGTGTACCTCATGTTGTGCAATGAGTGCTGTATCATGCTGCTGTTACAAATGACACCAGGAAAATTATGGGGTTCTCAAGTAACAAGAGGAAGCTCAGAGGGATTCCATCTCTCCTAAGTGTAATCTTGCCCAGAGCACCCACTGGGGCAGGGCTGCATGCTGTTTGCACAACTTACTCCCAGGTTTTTTCATCATTCCAAGTGTACCTCATGTTGTGCAATGAGTGCTGTATCATGCTGCTGTTACAAATGACACCAGGAAAATTATGGGCAAACACG
>NW_008667102.1:0-12250 GCF_000695815.1 Acanthisitta chloris | reverse complement strand
CTCAACTCCAAGCACAAATGATGACAAACCATGTTCAGTGTGAGAATCAGAAGTGATGGTTGAATTTGAAGCAGTGAATTTGGATGGAAAGTTACAGCTTTACTTCCAGTTAGCACATACATTGCTATCTTTCATTCACAGTGGTGAATTCCGGTCAGGCCCACAGCTGAGTCATTAGATATGGGACAAATGAGCTGTTTGCTGCTCCTGAGCTGCCTCAGGAAAGAGACAGTGAAGTTAAACCCTGAAGCAAATGGCATCTCCATTCAAGAGGAAGTGATGAGCTTTAGACCGTTCCCTGTCTGTCTTCACACAGGAAATAAGTAAGCAAGACTTTGGTCTTGAGGATGATGAAGAAGGAGAAAGGGAGCAGAAAAAAGGAAAGACACAATCCTCTTGTAGTCCTCCAAAATGGTACAAGAGAAGGATGATATCCTGAGCTGCAAGGGGGGACAGAGTTTTACCAGGGTTGTACTAAGTTGGATTGTTTGGGTTTTTAAAATCAATTTATAGCTCTATTTATAATACCTGGAAAAAACCCAGAGGTTGCTTAGAAGTAGAGTTTTGCCTGTTCCTTTGGGCCAGATGAATCAAACCCTTAAGTACTTCACTCTACACGGCTTTAAGAGTGCAGACATTGACCTTTCAGACCCCTTCCTCTAGGCAATGGCCATTCTCTTCCTCTTCACATGATAATTGTAACAGAGAATAAAATCGGCCGTCAGTAATGCAGGTTACCAACACTGGCAGCTAATTTGGCAGGGCTGTCTTAATTCTAGCAGCAGTGGAATGGTCCCATGGCTCTCTGACATGCAGCCTGCAGCTGATTCAAAGAAACCCTCCTGTCAAAATGTAAATGACTCACGATTTTTGCCCGGCACGGAGAATGTTTTAATTTACATAATTATACCTGTATAAACTATGCACTGACTGGTTCCCAATCTTGAGTTCACCCTAAAGTCTCCCTAAGGGAAAGGTGTCACATGTGACGAGAAACAGTTTATGAGTCTGCAAATGTGAAGGGCAAGAACAAAGAGCCAAATCACTTGCCCTTCCTACATCCAGAAATCCTACCCACTGCAACACCCTCAGCAGGCACGAGCACCAATTATTCAGTGGAGCATGAAACAGCTGCTGCCACTGACACACCCCCCAAAGTCTACTTTTTAAGCTTTAAATGCTGCTGTTGGAAGATTAACAACAACTGCTCTTACCAGCAGCCACTATTACTATGTCAGCAAGCTGCGTATGGATCTTGAGCTGCTCTTTTGGGGTGTATCTGTGAGTGATGGTCACTGTGGCATCACCTGACATGGAAGAGATTAGCAGTTAATTGTCACATCTAAAATGCTATAAAATGCAGGTGCAAATTACTTACTTTGGCATATTAACAACAGTACAGATGGGGATCGGATTTCTCTTGGGATGTGACATTAGATCAGCATAGACAGAACACACAACATTTGCTGTTCAAACACATGAAAAAACTTACTCTTAAAAATTCTTGCAGGCTGAATTCATTTGTACACTGTGGACTAAACTACGCCTTCCTCAGCTTTGTTTAGTAGAATTGCACGAAGCAAGACAGCATGGAATCCAGTGTCTGCTTCTACAGGGTGCCATAAGACTCAGTTGTTTGTCATGAGCTAAAGCTTCAAACCCAAGATCACAAGTAGAAGCACAAGAAACACACATCATTTTGGCCAAACTCAAAACATCTGGGGCCTGCTCCTGCACGCACCCACATCTCTTGGCAAGAGCTACAAATAAACCCTCCCAGTAAGACATGAAAAACCTTGTGCTGTTTGATGGAGATACTGAGGGAGACCACAAAACACTCAAAACAAACTGTCATGGGGAGAGGGTCTGAAGTCTCCCACTGCAACCAACAGCAAGTGTGCTGATCCCTCGAGGACAGTAAAGATGAAAGCTATCAAAGGAAGCTCCTCCCAACCCTCTCTCTGTCAACCACTTGTACTGCACAGTATTCACGAGCTACATCCCCCCATCTCTGCCTTCCACTCATCACAGACTCCTAAGACACATTATTAACCACTGAACTAAAGGTTTTTGCCACCTCAGATGTTACCACCACATCTGCTTCCTCTGGAATACGGTCACTGACCTAACCTGCGTCTCTCATCTCGTAACTCCCTTCCTCAAGCATCTCTTCTTCTGTCTGTGCTCTGACTTCTCTGCTCTTTCCCCTCGTCTCTGATCCCTCTTCTTCAGGCTCTACAGTGCACATTGTCTCCTCAAAGAGAAGCCAATCATGACATTGTCAGATAAAGAGAACAGAAGAGTCCAGGCTTTAAGAAAATACAGGAGTCTTCTGACACCTGTTTTAAGCCGAAGTCTCGCCCCAAAGCATAATCAATACTCAGCAGGGCAGCTGAGAAAAAGCAATGGATAAAATCCGAAGTTATAAACAGTCACACCTTCAGAGTAATAAAATCAGTGCTAATTTCCCATTAAGACCTCAGTGAGGAATGTGCCTGTAGTTGGCTCCTGAAACCAAGTAATTGCCCTCACTGCCAAAAAGGAAAGGAGGAAAAAAAGGGAAATGTAACCAAAAATAGCCCCTACCTTCGGAACAGCGGTCCAGAGCCTTACAGACACCTCAGAAAGGGAGGGTTTCCCTTTATTTGTCATCATGCCAAAACAGAAAATAAACAACTATTTTTAGACTCCTGCTTCTGCTGAAAGAAGAGGAATATATTTAGCAATTAGGATCCTGGATCATACTCCCAAGTCAATGTCCTGGCTTATAGAACAGAGGCAGTCCCTTGTTCTGTCTACAGAGGACACGAGCTGGTTTGGAGGGGTTCAGAGAGCTTTGCCATCTGATCAGGTGTTGCCACCTGCAGGACACAACCGTTCCGACATACAGAACACCCCAAACTATGGCAGGCCCTAGCTGCTCAGTTTTGCTCATGATCTGTCAAAAAAACAACAGCCAAAACCTACAACAAAAACGAAGAAAAAAAAATAGTATCTTTTCCAGGACCTCATTGTATGTTTTTCCTGACCCGCAACGTCCTGAATGAAAATGAAAAGCTCAGCCAGGGCTTGTCCTGCCTTCCCTTCCACAGGCCAGCCAGGCCACCCTCGTGCTGCTCACAGCAGAGGCAGAAATGAAAACCAACTGCAGCAGATGACACAGACCTTCAAGTGCAGCTCCATCTGTGAGTCAGAAAATAAAACTCCACGAGATTACCTCAAATACAAAAGTAATTATCATCATGTATACAACATACACACACTTAATGATAGTTTATTGTCAAAGAAGTACAAATGCTCCTTTGTTTTCTTACTGCCAGCTCTTTATATGGTGTACCACCACTTAGCAGACTGGAAAATAAGAGAAACTACCTGAAAAATGAATCCATTTCTTCAGATTAAGCAAAGATAACACCAATGAGTTAACTCCTGCTGTATCTGCGTTCCAGTGTCATTGTCAGTAAGGGAATATACAAATATTTTTCTGCCCCTGCTCTGAATACAAGACAGAGCATCACTGACAGGGCGTGTAACCTGTCAGGAACCACAGCACTGGCAGATGACTATGAAGTACAACGAGATTCACTCACTGGCCAACAAACTCACACACCAGCCCCTCAAACCAAGCTCTACTACCAAGCAGCCAACTAAGAACTACAGACCCAGGAGACAAGAAAAAAAAACTGAGCCATGGATTCAATCAACTCAGAAGCTGAGACAGTATTTTTAGTTCCAGCTAAAATCCTACTGTGTGTTTTGTAACAAGCTGCTGAAAGCCTCTCAGGTCACTAGATCTTCTCATTTCCTACTGGGAAACGTGTAAGTAGTTTGCAACATAGCTTTGTGTTGTACCAAGCCTACTTCAAACACCACCTGCACTGCCAGGAACATGTGTAACCCATTGTTTGCAGCAAAGGGCAAAAATGCTCCTCATTTTCGTGGGAATGAGGATGAGACCAGAACTATGCACCAACAGTAATTACAATCCAAACACTGAGAGAAGTTTGAAATAGGAACTTTCCCACAGAGACTGAATGGAACAACCAACTCTGTGATTAGCACAAAGCTTTTAGTGTTTTATTATATTAATAACAGATTTCACTCAGCTCCCATTAAATCTGACTGGGATTAAACGTTCGTGTTTACCTCACTTGTGCACCCTGCCGTGGCAGTTTCGAACATCGAAATGGAGCTGCAAAAGGGCATCATTCTGCCTAAATTACATTTTCTTTCTGCAGCACAATTACAGCAGCACATGTGGGCTCTGCAATTAGAATTTCTTACAAACATTTCTACTACAGTTTCCAGTTGTACTGCAGAAAAATCCCCTAGGCCAACATGGAGTATCATAGAGCTCATGCTGAAGAGTTACCTGGTTGGTCATTTGGGTATTTTTATAGCCACCACCTGTGACAGCACAACACAGGAACCATGTCATACTTCTGATAGATACATAGATAGATATAAGAGTGTACCTGTGTGTAGGTGCTCATGTGTGCATGAAAAATGAAATTAATGCTAAATAAGCATGAGGAAAAGGCACATAGCTACATCCCATGAACCTCTGTAGCTCTTTCAGGCCATGTTGCCAGTATTACCCTCAGTGCTCAGTGCTGACTGTGTTGAAACAGGACCTGCTTCAAAAGGAAGAGAAAATGATGAACCAGTGAAAGTTAAGCCCACAAACTGCTCTCCTGAGAATACAGAGGAAGTATGTTAGCAAACTTATTTCCTAGCAGATTCCTGCTTTATTTCCTTGGCTGTGAATATTGTATAAGAGTCAAAGGCTTTCTCTTCTATCCAGATCCTCTACTCAGCTTTATCTTAGTGATTTTAACGATTTCACAAATGGAACCATTAAAATTACATTCCTAGACTTACCTCCAGGCCTTTCATGCTCTCCATCAGTATGTAAAAGCATGGAAATAGGCATTCCCACATTCTTAGATCTTCCAGCTACAACGACATTTTTTCCAAATGTTTGTATTCCTTGTAGGATGAAAATAAGAAAACTATTATATTCCACTGTTTGGATATATCTAAACCCTTTCCCTTAATGCCCAAGACAGAACTATTTGCGGTGGATTTCTGACATCAACATGACTTGAAAATCCACAAGGCTGAATCTGAGGAATGAATTCACAAAACAACTTTCAGCTTTCACCTTGGAGAAAGACAACTGGAAACTCATTCAGGTTATCTGAATCACCCTTAGCAGGGCCTTAATTTGTCTTCTCCAGCCACAAAGGGAAATGGAAGCTCTTACGCCTACCAGCAAGAACACGCACAATGCCAGTATAAAATGACAACTATTGAACACATGGGCATTATTCTCCTCTTCCAGTACTTCCAGTAATTAAGCATTCCCGTTTTTGTTCTTGTTTCTTTCCCTTCTCATACATTTCAATCTTCTATTAGACAAAGAATCAAGAAGTCAGCAACAGCACAGAAAGCTCCCTGCAACACTACAAAATGCAGAAAGCTCCTAAGTGTTCCACCAGGCACCCTTGTGTAGACTTAATTAATAGCTATGCTACTGGCACAAGATCTCATCTCCTGGGCACCTCCTCCTTATTCAGATTAATCCTCCAAGTGTTTGTTCTTCAATCAGCCCAATACACTTAGATAACCTACCCCTTTTAACTCAGACCTGACTTAATCCTGTGTTCATCTCCCAAGATAAGTAGAGTTTCAGTGGGGCTGAGCTTCCTACCTGTGCGTCGGATGATCTCCCACACGGCAGCGGCAGTGGCAGGGATTATGGAAGGCTGATCGAGGCACAGGCGGCCGATGTTCACCAGGTGGAATCCATCCACATCCTTCTCGGGGGCGATGGCGTTACACACCGTCCGCTCATCTATGTGATCTAGGAACACAGTGCTTCCAGGTCACAGTCCCTTCCCTGGTCAGTGCCACCACTACTATCTGACCCACTGCACAGAGAAACACACGAGCTGCTGCATCCTCCTCTAAGGGCAGCAGTTACACCTTCCCCTTTGCAAGGCTGCTACTGAAAATCAAACGATTCGCTAGTACTGCAGATCCTGTCAAAGCAGGACAGGCCAATACCCAGCTGAGAACCATGACTAACTACAAACAGAAATGTTTAAGCAAGTCACTTCAGAGTCATTTAAGTGTCAGATATGAAGTGGCCCAAAAATCCGACAAACCACAGGAGACAAGTCACTGTGCATGTTACCTGTTTCTAAGACCACACAGGATACACGACCTAAATCTTACGCAAATACATGGAAATACTAAGCTGAAATAGCTTTGCAGGTCTAGCTTCCATTTTCCAACAATACAACTATCTTCAGTCACTTGTTAATCAGTAGAACCAAATTCATTGGAAAACTGGGAATACATAACACTCTTTGATGCTGATGAGCTCAAAACAAGCTCAATTAAAAACACTTTAGAGTTAAACCAGACTGTTATGATTTACAATTTAACTCTCCATTTTCTGAAGAGAGGAAGTTTCTTTCTGAATCCTAATGAGAAAGGCCTGTGGAAATCAAGGTATTAAGTACACTAATGAAAGAGTCTCTTGGAAGTGAAACTTGCCTGAGAGACTGAAAGGAAACATAACCTTGTTTTTATGTCAACTTAGGGTATTAAAAAAAACAAAGAAGAAAGAAATTTGGAGTAACCCATTAAAGGGTTTTTGCAAAAGAGAACTTGTTAACCTTAGGCAAGTCAGTTGTTCATCCAACACAAACCTGGCAGCCAAGCTTTTCCTTGTGCCTGGGATGGGGCAGAACACTGCTCTGGCAAACACCTCCTCGTCCCTGTCACCTTAGCTTTCCAGAAACAGACAGGTGGTAGCTACAACCATGGAAAAAGGGAAAGAAATCATGCTTTACATGGATATTTTCCTCACTCCAAACTGATCTGCAGAACTTCAGATAAGGGCGCACAGTGCTGGGAGGAAGTGCAGCTGCATAGCTGGGGACAAGGGGGCTGACTTGGGTTTAAGAAGGGATGATGTGGACACCTTCCTTCCTCATCAGGGACTCTTCCCAAACACTATCTTGGGCAGGTCATCCCCAAACAATCAAACCAACCAGCTTAATTCAAACTGTATAGACAGTTACTATGTACTTAATAAGTAGATGCTGTTTGCCTCAAGAAATGCATTTTCCTGGTTTGCTTCCACGCGACTCCTTTATTTCAAGAGGAACAGAATAACGTCTTAATTATCTTACTGTCGGCCTCGTAAAACACTAACTGATATCCATACAAGTTTCCTTGCTGCCATTCCAAGACACTCTCCAGCCTGAGCTCCTCTCTGCACTCAGCTGAACTTGCAGGACTACATAGAGCATCACTTGCTGAGCCACTCCGACCTGCACCCAGGGAAACTCCTACATACACACCAAACAACATCTACCTCCAGTGCTGACACACAGAAAACAAACACTGGTTTTCAAAAGGGAAGACTGAAAAAAATAAAAACATAGCGCAAAAGGGGTTTGAAAAAATACCACATGGATTTTCGTCTTCTGTCTCAAATAAGTAACATTTCCCAGCCATCTCCCAGGCAACTCCCACTAAGGTAAGGGAAGGTGTCCAGAAAACCATCACCATCTCACAAGTAATGCACTCAGGAGGTGCACAGAAAGGAAGTTTTCCTCAGGCAAAGATGACAATCCTCAAAGTTAAGCTGCTCCAGCTCACAAAAGTAAAAGAGAACAAAGCTATTTCTGCTTCTATTTTTATCCTGATGTTGATCCAAAGCCACACCTTGTGTGGTTCTCTGCAAAAAAACCCAAACCCTACACAGCAACCTCAACAGTTGGAGTAAACAGCTTCCACTGATGGTTTTCCCAACTTCTAGGCTTTGTCTCCTTCCATTACAAGGCAAATCAAAAGAATTTTGGAAAATGCTCCTTTGGTGGAAAAAATAATCCAATAATCAGAGTTACATCTGACATTTATTATGGACAGAACTTCCCGAACACTTCAACTTGCACACTTCACTCTACTATACAAAGTTCTGCTACTGACTGAATTACTCCAAGGTTTTTCCCCAGGCAAGCAGCAGTGCTATACTTCCACCTTGTGGCAAATTGATTCCAACACGTGGCTGATTTCAGCAGCTTTCGTGTCATACCAGGTCCAAACCCTCCCCACCATGAGCTCTGCTCTTCACTACAAACACAAACAGAGCATCTCATCTCTGTGTCTATAACTCTCAGCACCTGCCCCTGTTCTGCTCTTTCATAGGCACAAAACAGTTTTAGTTTAGTTTTTTTTCCTTTTGCAAGTTTTATCACTGCCACAATGGTACTTTGCCAGCTACTCCACAGGGATATTGTAGTGAGATTTCATTACAAATTAGGAGAAGGAAAATAAAACAACCAAGAATATAGTCAAGGCTTTTAGGACCTTTGCACAAAGCTCACCTGCAACACTAGGGACAGCATGGAAAACATGAGCAAATGTTTAAGGCAAAACCTGGAATCAGTATGTAGCATCACCTGCTAGAAAGCATAAGTTGGCACAACATAGGGGATGAAAATATGGCAAAGGTCCTGAACTTCAAGGCAGAACAGTGCAACATGTATAAAAAAAATCAAGACAAGGAAACTGGATACATTACGTGTGCCTTGAAACCCCACTCTGATCTTAAAAACAAGGCAAGTTTGACACATGAAATTCTTCTTACAATTTAATTTCCCTTTTTTTGTTCAAACTGAACTGCAGGTTAGTATACAGCACAAAATGTAACATCTCAGCTAATCCTTCACTTTGCATGTCCTCTTTCAAGAGCTTCTCATGTCCCCCAGGTACATTTGCAGCCCCAAACTGCCAAGCTCTTGCCTCTTACATGGACTGAACATGAGTGGGACAAACGATGTCACCCACCTGGGAGAGGTAGCTGAACTAGTAACCCACTAACTCTTGAATCCTTGTTGAGTTTTTCTGTCATATCCAAGAGCTCTTCCTGAGAAATGTCTTTAGGCCTCAGTATGATCTCACTAGAAATGCCTGATAAAAAAACAGAAACAGAAGACATGTTAGAGGCAGAAAAGTTATCCATGGGCAGTTTAGTCATTTAGTCTAAAAGCTTAGACTTGTCTGATGCTTAACAGCTGCTTCCCAACAACATTTTAAGATACAGAATTAAACTTATGGCTCCCATTTGACATTTAAAGTACTTTCTTCATATGTCCATACGACTGCTTTTCTTTAGGTTCATCAGAGAAGACAAGGAAGAAAATGTGCAAAATGAAAGAAAGAGCCAAAGGGGATTCCTCCTGCTCTTTATTTTTAAATAACAGTATCTGGTGCTCACCAAAGGATCCTTTGCATGACATACCTACAGCTGCAGCTGCTTTTATCTTGTTCCTGACATAGATATGGCTAGCTGGATTGTCTCCAACTAATATGACAGTGAGGTGAGGTCTCTTGTTTCCAGTGGATATCCAGGATTCTACATCCCTCTGAACTTCTTTCAACACCTGGTTAGCAAGGTTTGTCCCTGAGATAACAGTCGCTTCATCCCTACAAAGAAAAAAAAAGGCACACAGCATTTAGGTCTAAAGTTTCCCCAACCAGACACGTCTAAGCGTGCGATCTACAGTGTTAAGCACTGCCAGATGCTTTGATCAACTTGCTCAAATTGTAAAATGCAGTAAAATCACACCAGCTTCCCAGAAGCTGAGCTGCCAAGACACACACAAAGTCACTAGTGGACAAGTTCACTGCTCTCCTCATGAGCACAACTGTGTGGCACTGTGAGAAAAGCCACACTCCTCATTAACCAGTTTCTACTCAAACATCACCAAGGGATTGGTTGATCTTATTTACTAGGAACTAAGCCTGAGGAGGAGAAGGTTTTCCCCCTGCAAACACCCTTGGCGTCCTTGGAGGTCAAGAGGTTTTGATGCTTTGAACTGAATGAATTCAACACAACTGCTATTTGTAAGGGACATTGTTTAGCAAGGACCCCAGATGGGTTACAGTGACGCTAACAAGGTGTCATTCTAGGGTTTTTTTTAAGAAAGGAAGTAAAAATCACAGTGCCTAGTTAAAGAAAACACACCACGACACACACACTCTGCTAAGAGCAATTTCTGCAACTGTTTGTCAGGAAAACAAAGTATTAGAAACACACTCAGCACACAAGAAACATGAATACCTTGGTTCCTTCCATCTTACACCAGCCCCAGCTACTTCCCATACATAAGTTTCTGTACTACTTCACTTAAAGACATAAACAAAAATAACTAAGCCAACAGATGTGGGTTCATTCTTCCCCTGTATGTGCTCACTTTCATAGGACATATCTCTCTCTCCATTATTTCCGTTTCAGCTATACGTGCACAGACACTTCTTTCCATGTGCTCCTTATCCCAAACCAGTAACTAATGCTCCCCTGTGCAGCAATGCCATCTGCATCTAACACAGGGACTTAACAATATTTTGGTGCCAAAACACATGCTCGGTCCATATGAATGTGCATCGCATTTCTATGCTAGTTTTGCTCTACATGTGTTGCCAAAGGCTAAGTTGTTCTGACCTCTGAGCAAACAATGCCAAGTGCACAGCTCCTCCTATAAATCTAGCCACCGACTCATTAGTTTTCGACGTCTGAAATCTGACCATTCTCATCCCATCATGTTAAATCTTCTCAGTAATCCAAGGACCAAAGACAAAGCAAGTGAAGAGAAAAGGAGTAATAAAATGGCACAAATATATAGGAAAGAAAAAGCCCTCACACACACACAAAACTAGGACAAAATGCATGTGATACATCCTAGCCAGGAAGCACTGGGATAAGGATCTTTCTGAAGACATCAGTGAGTGGATTCAAGCCCCAGCAAAAGTCAACTTTAAAAAGACAAAGACTTCTCCGAAAACAGAAATGTTTCATGCTAAAACCGCTCTGAAAGACTGACACTCTGGGGCAGCCCAGATACAAATACTCTGAAGAATTTAACAGAGGTAATGATGCAAACACTAGTTCTATTTCTCATATTTCACAGCTGCTGAGAAGGGAGGTGGTAAATAACTTTTTTCACAGCAATCAAATATAAAACCAGCAAATACTGAAATGTGCTGATGCTTCTTAAGTTTAGAACTGCAGGAACAACTAAGGCATCAGAAAAGTCACACCGCAGCGAGCCACTCGAGACACTGAATTTAACACATGAATTATTATTGTTTTCAATTCCATCCACATGGAAACCTTGATCAGGTGTTGGTCAATGACAGATTCAGTAAGTCTTCCTAAGCCATCCTGTCTCACTGTTTCCCTGCAGTGCATGGAGGCTCTGACTGTGAGCCCAGAGTGAGTTTGCAAGATAAAATTCATGCACTGAGCCTCAATTGCTAACGATTCCAGTGACTTGCAGGAACAGCAGTGCTATTTTAGACCAGGCTATGCACTGAAAGCCCAAGATCACATGGAGTATCACAAAAGGATCTTACATGTCCCATACACACGGCACAAAAACCTCTGGAAAATCATTACTACAGGAACATCTGTGTTTTGTAGAACTGGGAAAGGACCAGCAGCAGCTCAGAAGTGGGGCACACACTGGGGCAGAAATAGAGCCATTTGTGCCCAAACCTGCAAAATCTGTCCTCGATACACCCTAGGGGTCAGGGAGGTCACACAGTGGTCACTGAGGTCACCTAGGGATCAGGGAGGTCACTTAGAGGTCAGTCAGGAGTCACTGAGAGGTCACTCAGGGCCACTTAGGGCTCTGGGAGATCACTTAGGGGTCACTCAGGGGTCAGGAAGGCTACCCAGGGGTGACGGAGATGCCACCCAGGGCTCAGGGTGGTCACCCAGGGGCCACCAAGAGCTCACCCAGTGCTCACTCGGGGTCACTTAGAGCTCTGGGAGATCACTTAGGGGTCACTCAGGGGTCAGGAAGGCTACCCAGGGGTGACGGAGATGCCACCCAGGGCTCAGGGTGGTCACCCAGGGGCCACCAAGAGCTCACCCAGTGCTCACTCGGGGTCACTTAGAGCTCTGGGAGATCACTTAGGGGTCACTCGGGGGTCAGGAAGGCTACCCAGAGGGCACGGAGATGCCACCCAGGGCTCAGGGTGGTCACCCAGGGGCCACCAAGAGCTCACCCAGTGCTCACTCGGGGTCACATAGAGCTCTGGGAGGTCCCTCAGGGGTCCCTGAGAAGTCCCTTACTGTGCACCTCAGGGGCTGACCCGCTTCTTTCCTGCTCCCTTCCTCATCCTCTGGCGTCGCAGACCACCAAGCCAAGACAACCCCCTGCAC
>NW_008667101.1:0-493 GCF_000695815.1 Acanthisitta chloris | reverse complement strand
CTGTTTGGGTGGACCAATGGCCACTTCCTGAAGACAAACTCGCTCATCTGCAAGAATTGGTATCTGAAAAATTGCAAGTAGGATATTTGGTTCCTTCCACAAGCCCGTGGAACACACCAGTTTTTA
The DNA here is from genome assembly GCF_000695815.1 of Acanthisitta chloris. NCBI lineage: Eukaryota > Metazoa > Chordata > Aves > Passeriformes > Acanthisittidae > Acanthisitta > Acanthisitta chloris. Next base: position 367 of record NW_008667101.1, on the reverse strand, counting down.
TGATTCCCAAAACATCAGGGAAATGGAGACTGTTACAAGACCTACAGGCTGCCAATGTTGTGATGCAGGACATGGGGCATTTACAACCAGGATTACCTGCCCCAACAATGTTACCTAAGGACTGGCACATTGTTGTCACCGACCTCAAAGATTGTTTTTTCACAATGCCATTGCCCTCCCCCGAGAAGACGGCGAAAATTTTGTTTTCCCAGTCCCAGCCATTAACCATGCAGCTCCAGCAAAAAGATATCCCTGGGTAGTTCTTCCACAGGGAATGAAAAATTCTCCAACCATTTGTCAGTGGTATGTGGACCTTGCCTTGCAATCTTTTAGGAAAGAGTATGAAAACATGATTCTGTATCATTAC
>NW_008667100.1:934-16015 GCF_000695815.1 Acanthisitta chloris | reverse complement strand
GGGAACACCACTAGTGACCAACTGCCAGATATATGGTCTTTGCCACTGCTTTTCATAATTTTCAAGGAAGGCTATTCATAACATTAAAATCTGGATATTCCCAGGGATAAGGCCTTGAAACACTGCTGAGAAGGTTATTTTGATGTGTTTTCCAGGAAAGAAGTGACTGGTTCTTAGGAAGGTAGAAAACGGGTTACACAATGAGCAACCTTTTCCTTCTCAACATTGTTCTGGTACCTTCTGCTTGTGCTATCACACACATTAATATCATAGATATCTTCAAATGATGATCAGTAATATACTCCAAGAATTACAGCACACATGTTCTAATAGGTTTAAAGGATCTGGTTGGGATAGATGTTGCACCAGTTCCAGGGCTTTTGCTGTCTAATTAAATCTACAGAAGGAATTCTAGAGGAATCAGGTAAACTGCATGTGGCCTGAAGGTGTGGTATGTGCCCAGAAAATGCTGAAGGGGATTGGGCAGAGATTAAAATAGTGTTTGCCATGCACAGTGAGTTAAAGCACATGCAGACCTGAATCCACCTGACTGAACTGACCTTCAGCTGTGGTGAATGTTTGCCACCTTCCAGCACTCTGTGTCACACTCAGTTCAGGGGGCACATTCACACTTCTGTGTGAAACTGGGTTTCTGCTCATTTCTAAGGCTAGAACTGTTCCCTTTGACACACCTGGTGGTTGGGCTGGCTTGCTTTCCTTCATGCAGCTTTCAAACCTTGTTTCTTTCTGCTATATGCTTTTAGATATAAACACAAATCTCCCCTGCCCAATACAAAATTACATTCATATAAGGAGCGTAGTTATATTTTCATAGTCCCATCAGCTTGTGCTTCTCCTAGGAGAAGACCATTTCTAATCATGTGCGTGTGGAGCCTGTAAAATTAATGAAGTTGTACAAATCACTTCAGTTTCTTATGTCAGCAAACCTGCAGTGCAAAAGGCTATAAAATGCCTTGGATTGCAGTGCTGAGCTGTTCCTCTGACCACTGCACCTATGACTTGGGAGCCTGGAAGCAACCTGCCATGCACTGGTGGTGTCAGGAAGATTTCCCAACTGTTCCTTCCAAACAGGGAGATCCCCTGTAACAACACAGGAGATGCTGCAGTGCCTAGAAGATAACTCCCCATGCCCTGCACACAGTAGAGCAAAGCCAGCTCAGATCTGAGGTGTTTACAGGTGAAGGAAAGGTCCTGGCTGGGTGCATTGCTCAGCAGGTCATGCTGCCTGCTGCAACAGACTGCTGGGTGGGCATGGAGATTGTACCTCCTAAGGTGCAAGGTCTTTTCCAGCTCATGTTTCCCTTCTAATTTCAGCAAGGGAAAACATCTCTGGATGTTGCTGCACGAGGCAATCACATCAACTTGGCAGACATGATTATCAAAGCCGATCGGTTTTACAAACAGGAAAAGGTGAGCAGCTTACACACCATTCCCTGTGCTTCCCAGGGCATTTTCCTCTTCATTCAGACTCCACATACCAGCTGACAAACGGGAAAGAAATACAGGATGTCCTGTGACAGCCTGACCTTTACTTTCAGCCCCTTGCTTAAGAAAAACAGAAGTCCTCACCATGCCAACAGCAACTCCTTAAGGCTTTCCTTACTTTAAAAGGCCTCTGTTGTCTGAAATCTCAGGCTGTGCTGATGGCAGCAGGGGTTTCTAAAGATTCTTTGACAGCTGTCCCCAAAGCCCTGTAGAAGGAGGTGGGATAGCATTAGGCCCTTTTCCCAGAAGGAGAAACTGAAGGGCTGAGCAGGAAAATGCTTGGCATAGAAACTAAATGGGATGTGGGGAGTTTTCCAGAAGTGGAAGGAGACACCTCTTGCAAGCAGTGACCAGTTCTTGTTGGAGTCATACAACCAACTTCCCTCTCAAACTGCAGCTGCTCAGCTCCCAGTCCCTCCTCTGAAACGCTGCCTGTGCCCAAGCCAAGCAGAGTGTGCTGAAACTACATCCAAACACGACTTCCCTCGTGTCTTAAGATTTTGGGCATCCTCCCATATCAGCAAAGATGGTGCTGGAAAGCAAAGGAAGGAAAGGAGGGCGTGTGCCTGTGGCTTGGGCGCAGCTTCAGGAGCAATGCTCTGTATATCAGGGTCTTGCATGGGCTTCCTGCACAGCCCTAGGGAATGTCATTGAGCCGATGAATCGGGAGATTTAATGAAATGATCCTGCACCAAGCCCCAGATGACAGGAGCTGTCGAAATGCAAATCTCGACCTGCATGGGCTTCCACAGCAAAGAGGCTGTTAACGGTGTTTGTTACAGTGTGTGATTGGCCAGAGCGAAATGAGAATAAAGGGAATAAAACAAATGTGCTGTGCCAGAATGAACTCGCAGCGACCCACAGAGCTGAGGGGGTGGGAGGCTGCAGTGACAGGCACTGCTGAAGCACCGACCACCTCTGTTCTGGCTTTGCAGGACAACCTGAACCGTGACTCCAACTCATGGCGGGCAAAGCACTTGACCTTTAAGCAAGATCACAGGCTGGAAACACAGCACATTCGCTCAGTCATGTGGAGATTAGCCACTAAGTACCTCAGACCTGGGGAGTGGAAGAAGCTGGCACATTACTGGAAATTCACGGATGCCCATGTTAGGGCCATTGAGCAACAGTGGACAGGTATAAAAAAACCCACCCAGGTATTTTCCTATCTTCACTTGGATTGTGTTTCTAGGAGATAAAGCTGCACTGATAGCAAAGCATGAAGGAAGCCAGTTGGCCTATTTGAAGCAACCAAAAGATTTGGTTAAAAATCCTATTTTTAATGAATGTGTAGCTACCTACACACTGGAATTTGCCTAGGTGTAAAACTCACAAGCAGGGGAGTTAGTGGTTTGTCACTCACTCATGAGCACTTGCCAGGCCTGTGAGTTCTTGCTACAATTCTTGTTCTATAGAGAGAAAATTGCTGCATTTAATTTTTTGTTTTAAGGAGCTGAACCAAGGAGGCAGTGAAGTTCCATTTAGAATTTAGAGACAGGTTGGCAGAAACAGGCCCTGAGGGTCAGAAATGTCCCTGCTGGTTTGGCTGCTGTAAGGACTCTGTAGGTTGGATGATGTGAGCAAGGGGCCAAGCTGTGCTCTGAAGGCAGAAACTCTGCATTGCCATGAAAGGCTGCCTAGCAAGCCCAACCCCATCCATGGCCACTCCATTAAGCTTCACGTGAATCTAACAATCATGTCACAATCAGGAATTAAGCTAACTATGCTTTAGAGCCACCTAGTAAAATCCAAAGAGGAAGGAGGTTTGCCCAAACCCTCTGGTGCAGAAATCCACTCTGGTCAGGACTGTGCACTTCAAGTGCAAGATTTCATGTGTGGTTTGATCTTGCCAGGCACTAAAAGCTACAGAGAACATGGCCACAGAATGTTGCTGATCTGGCTCCACGGTGTGATCATGGCAGGAGAAAATCCAATCAAGGGACTGTACGAAGGCCTTGTGGGAATTGGGAGAAGAGATTTGGCAGGTAATACTTTTGTTTTCCTTCACTGAGCATTGTTTGAATCAATTCACCTGAACTCTGTGGTTACACAGCACACAGAGGAAAACTACAGTGAAGCCAATTCACACAAGCTGAAAGCACCTGCCCTGCCCCCTTGCTTCCATTCCACGTCACTTCTTTCCTTTTCTTTGATAAATTAACACACCCTGCAATGGATTTACACCTCTGTGCAGCAGAACATTCTCTGTTACAGAAAGCATCCGGAAAAAAGCAAATGCAGACTCCACCTCCCCACGGAAGTGCACAGCAATGTAACACCAGGAGCATCCTCAGCTGGTCTCAGAGCTCCAGGAGAAACACTTCCCTGCTGCTGAATGAAAGCAGCTGCAACTCAAGGGCTTCTTGTCATGAACAGCTGGCACTGCTGTGTCCTTCTCACTCTGAAATGACATGGGTAAAAAATATGCTAATAGTAAAAAATGCTTCTTTACACAGAAGGGAGATTTTTATCAGCAATTTTGTATGGTCAGGATACTGTAAGAGGAGTTCAGTGAGTCTCACTTGCCATACTGCACCAGGAAATAGTACACTATTTTACTGTAACTTGTTTACAGTACATTTTTTATAAAAATTTTTGTCAATTTTTTAAGTTAATGAGGGAAAGCCTTTGTTGGCAGGGGTGTTCTTTACTTGCCTTTTGTGAGAGGGTGTCTTAGATGTGTCCCTAACTTCCTTCTCATGATGGGAAGCAAAAATCAAAGAAACCATTTGGTCCTTCTGGAACCTTAGGGGTCGTGATCCTTAGTGCTTTGTGTCTTCACAAAATATTTGAGAAGAACATTAACAAATACTGTTCATAAATTTACATCAACATACATGGACTGTTTATAAATAAAATAGGTGACTTTAGTCACTTGAAAAGGCAAGAGGGGTCATTAGTTACCTACACAGCCTCTGATCGGGACAGACCAATACTTCCTATTTTTAACAGCATTTCAGAGGGAAAATAATGCCTGTATTTCAATAAATCTAGATTTGACCCTTAAATTTGCAAGTTCTGTCTTAATAAAGAATGATTTAAAAACCCAGTACATATTTCTCACTTAATAAACCAGTACAACCTCATAATTAAAGCTTGAGGGGAATTCCAGCAGAAGATGGTGGTTGTCTTCATTTCCACGTTTCCAGGACTGCAGTGAACTCTGCTGCTGTTCTTCTGAAGTCAAAACAAGAGACACTTGCTGAAATTGAAGCTTTATTGAAAACCATTTTTAAACAGCAAGAAAGTTAAAAATTCAAGTGCTTTATTTCAAATAGAAACAAACTAACTTACAATACAACGTACAAAGCAAATAAGTGATGGCAACATTGTCACTTAAACATCTTGTAAATCAAATATTCAACAAAAATATATGTCAGCTTATAAGTACACAATCTGCATGTGGCAATATATACAGCTGAGTGAAAAATATAAAAAGAAATACTGTTCCGCTTAAGAACATGACAGTGAGGACTTTGGTAGCAAAAATGTCTTTCTTTTTAAAACTGTAGTCTTCAAAGATGCTTCCTTGAATCCAAAGACTAAAAATTAAACAGATCTATCCCATGACACTGCTGGAGGTTACTGTCCGTGGGTAGTTCACTGACTGTTGATCCTGGTGGAATCACACAGTGATATTCGGCTAACGCAGGGAAAAGGCAGAGTGGGAACAGTTGATTGTACACAGGAAGACCACTGAACCAATGCCTCTGTTTCACTGGCACTCCCAAGCCTACTGCTCTTCTTGATCATTGCTGGTATGAAGACTGATCTTTTGGACTTCCAGCTCTTCTGCACTGACCATGGAGGGATCGATGGCTGCGTACCGAGTGCCATGGAACTGCAGCAAATGGATCTGTTGGGCACAGGAAATAACAGGGAAACAGGTGTAGAAGCACAGTGTTTTGATAAAAGAGAAACATTCCTTCTGAGTAATTTTTGTGAGGATGAAACCATGGCTGTGGAGTACAAGAGTTCAGAGAGAGGCCAGAGAAATCCCACAAAGCCATCCCTCCAGGAACACGGATGCTCCCAGCCCTGCCCTTTGGCATCAGGTATATTTACCTGGACCAGTGGGAGGTGTCCCTGCCCATGGCAGGGGAGATTGGGACTAGATTATCTACAAGGTCCATTCCAACCCCTTAACAATCTATGAATCAGGGAGCTCAGAGCTAGAGTGTACAGAGCTCATGGAAGTTATAAACTAAAGCAACCACAGAAAAGGAGTTTCACAGAGACTCACCTGAATATATAGGTTGACCTCAGCACTCCTGCAGAGATATGGGAAGTTGCCTCCTGTTTTGAGGTGAGCTCTTCTGGCATTGGGGTAAAGCTTGTACATTTCCTCTTTCGCTTCCGTGGAAAGAGCACTTTGATCAAACACCTACAGAACAAGTCACAGCAGTCAGCTCAATCTCAGATTCTGTTATTACATCAGACTGGATAGATGCTGCTCCTAGGAGCAATTCTCAGCTTCTCTGTGGAACAGAAAACAAGCCAATTTGGGCACTGACTGCTAGAAAGCCAACACTGTGACACAAAACATATAGCTGTGTAACTGCCCAGAATAACCAATTCACAACACAGCACATGAGTCACAGTGCTACCCAGGCAGCAGAAGGCTTCTCTAAATAGGAAGCTACATGCTGCAAGTGCTTACTAAATTGCTAACATAATATCAAGGCCCCACCTGCCAAGGGGAGGAAACTGTTTAAGAAAAACATTAAGTTGAGATTAACTTACATCCATGATGGTTACAGGGATGTCTCTGATTTTATGAGGTTCTACATAGGAGTTCTGGCAGTTGAGGGTGAGTCTTGAGGCGAGCTCGCTCTGGCCCAGGCTCTCCAGCTGCATCCAGCAGAGAGAAACACTGATTAACAACATATTTCACTGCAGGAAGTTAATGCCATATTAACAATACAGCCAAAGAGAAGATAGTTTTGAAGGGAAACATGAGCACACTTTGGATGAAGACTATAATTCCAATTTAGTATTACTCTGCATGAGACAAATGCTTCAAGGGAGTTCCATTAGTTGCTCCTGTCCCCAGACCACAGCCCAAAGATGTATCACAGCACTTTCTCCTCTTCCACCTCAGTTCCTTAACTTCCTCTCTTTTATTCTATATAAATAAACAGAACCAAGGTAGAGGGTCACCACATCAGTTAAACTGCTGGCACGGTGACACTCAACACCGGCTAAAGATTCAGTCTGCACTTCTCCCTCATGGGTCAAGAAATGAAGAAAGCAGAAAAATACCTCCAACCTCCCACTCAGTAAATCCACATGACACCAGAGCCTGCAGAGCACACAGCTACCTACCCTGTCCACCATGAAATCAATCCCATCAGCCATTTCAGGATCTAGAGGACCAGATGCAAAATTCCCAAGGACAATCTTTTTCAGCATAAAAGCAGGCATGAGCCAAAAGCTAAAACAGAAACAAGATGCAACAATATTCAAGCACCAAGGACTCCAACATCAAGATACTATGTTGTAAACACTCCCTTTCCTTGCACAGACTTTGTGCTTCAACTTCAAATGAAATCCTGAAAAAACTTCAAGGGCAGAGACATGGAAACCTGGCAGCTAAGTGCCTGAAATGCTCTGGGAAGCTGTTAGTCTTACATGGTAAAAGTATATTTTAACCACTTTTCTTGCTCTAAATGGTTTTGCTAGAGAACAGGCAGAGCTCTTAAATCTGACCACACACACACAGAGGATCACAGCACAACTTGTCTAATTCCACACTCTCAATTGCAACGATTTCCATTATCCTTGTGGTGTGCCTTTAAAAGTCACAAGTATTCCACCCCACACCTCCACCAGCCAGGCTGGAATCAGGTCAGACATGTCCAACTCAAGCAGTCTGACATTTCACTGCAAAAAATACTAATGCCATGAGTGTGCATGTTTGTCTCAGTCCTCCTTACCTGTTTGCTGTCCATGTCTGATTGAAGATAGAAGTGTCACTAAAGGCATTACACAGGATCAGAGATTGAACTCTGGGAGATTTGTGTGTGTATTCAGCAAATTTTTGAGCCAGAAAACCTCCCAGAGAAGCTCCAAAAAGGTGAACCTAATTCAAGGAAAAAGCCCAACACACCAGATGACGTTAGACTTGTGAAATGTGACCTCTGAGCAGTGTTGCATTACAAAAATAGGTCATTCAAATTTACCCAGCCACTATAACCCATTTTTGGAAAGAATCACTATTCCACTCAGCTTCTGATGTTATGCATGATATAAATGTGATAAATGCTGACAGAAGGAAGTGTTTCACACACAATCCCAGTGCAAATTTCTCGGTGTTCATCAAACTTAAGAAAAAACCTGAACATTTCACTTTGTCCTCCATAGCTGTTCCAATGCAGGATACTGGATTGTGGTGGATTGTGGTGTTCTGTGCTATGTGAGTTAGGAAGGATAACATCCATGGGATCCCACAAAAAAAATGGTTAACCCATACAATTTAACAGGCCTAGAATAGCAACTGAATTTAAGCCAAGTGTGACAATTTCCAAGGGTATTCACCTTCTAAAATAAACTAGTTTCAAGTGTGAAATTGCAATACAGCCTCTTTATTTACAGGCTGCATTTTTGTGTCCTATTTTGTACTCTGGCTCTTAAATGAGGCTGCTTCAAATGTCAGATTTTTACTGCAATGATACCTCCATTTGCCCATCTCCAAACACTCACTTTATCCAGCTGAAGGTGGTCTAACAGTTTCCTGAACCCATCACAGAACTCGAGGTGGTCCCAGTACACTGGATACTGCAACTAAAATAATACAGAGTTAGAAAAAACCTGTCTCAGATCAGCCTTCTTCAAATCATATCAGTTCTCACATTAAAGGTTTCAAGACCTTATTGTGGGGCTCCTCAGCAAGGTCCCTACAGCCCAAGGGTGCCAACACCTCCCCCTCAGTACACAAAAACACACAAAGTGCCCCAGAGCAAGTCTGCTGGGGAAAGTGCAGCATTGCCTCACCCTGTAATCAGCAGGAGGGGAGGCTGGAATGGTTCTTCAGTGATACTGTAGTGTGTAACAGCTACAGAAATCATTAACTGCTGCAAGAGAGACCGCAGCACTCCTAAAGCCAGGCTGCTCAGCAGAAATACTGTGGTACAAATCAACCAGTTCAGTGCAGCTCTGGAGTGGAGAAGCCACAAAAGAGCAGGCTGGTAGGACTTTAAGGAGTGACACAGTATTTGCAGATGTTATTCATTATTAGTTACAGCTTATTATTATTATTTGCAGATATTATTATTAGTTGCTTAGAGACCTCATAGCAACCTTCCAGTATCCGAAGGGGCTACAGGGAAGCTGGAGGGGAACTCTTTGTTAGGAACTGCAGGGACAGGACAAGGAGTAATGGGAAAGAGGGAAATTTAGATTAGATATTAGGAAGAAGTTTTCCCTGTGAGGGTGGTGAGACACTGGCACAGGTTGCCCAGGGAAGCTGTGGCTGCCCCAAGCCTGGCAGTGTTCACAGCCAGGTTGGCTAAAGCCTTGAGCAACCTGCTCTGGTGGGAGGTGTCCCTGCCCAGGGCAGGGGGTTGGGGCTGGATGATCTCTAAGGTCCATTCCAACCCCCTAACGTTCTATGATTATATGGGCTAATAACCAGGTTATTCACCATCCCCTAAGGAAAACATGGAAACCCTGAACTAACTCACATGTTTGCCTGAGGGCTAACAAAGATCCAGCTAGAGGGAATAATCACTTGTGTCTAGGGCACACAAGGGGAAAAACAGGCTGAGAACTTAATACTGTGTATGCTCAGGCTTCGGGTAAATGCTGCCATGAACATACATCAGATTCCAGCCTGGATCCACATGCTACCTACTCCAGAGTGCAACTTAGCATCAGCTTTTTGGTGGATTCTCTTAGTCAAAGCTAAGAAGTTTAATATCCAATCACTCATCAGAGTAACAAGCACAAGCTTTGATACAGGACTGAGAATACTCACAGCAATAACTCTGTAGCCCCATCCAGTCAGTGCCAAAATTTGCTGGAAAAACACATCTGCAGTTCCACTTACAGGAGGGAGAAATATGAGTGGGCAGCGAATGCTCCTTGGTCCTGCATCATACAGTGACCAGACTTTACTGTCGTCATCGTCTACTATTATCTGGAAAGAGAGAGGCAGAGGGGGAGAAGAAACACAAGACAAGTGAGGTTCTTCAACCAGCTTCCACGACTGCTTCTAGAAACTTCCAGCATCTAATAAATGTTATAATGCTCAAGACTCCTTTGAACAAGACCATCTTTTGCTTTTCTTACAATAGCTTTCTTCTCTCAGGCTGTTTTCTAACTGGAATGTTTGTATAGATACAGCAGGAGCAGAACTGTGACCACACACTGTCAGACCAAACACTGTGTGTCCTGACACAGGCTGAACAATGACCATGACACCTTGGAAAATGAGCCACTGTGCCCAGGAAAGACCCAGGAGATCAATTCAGGGTACCAAGAGCAGCAGCTGGAGGCTGGAAGAGCCAGCACAGCCCCAGGGACAGCTTTTTAAACAACCATCAACATTTGCATCCACGGACAGGAGACATTATAGGTCTGGGGCCATGCAGACCTGCTGAATTAAGCAGCTAACACCACACATTATTGATCTGAAACAGTTACAGCCAGCTGCCAGAACAGCACTGCAAAGCTGACCTAGGAAGGAAAACACTTCCATCATCTGGAAGCATCTCAGGAGCAGGTGGAGTGCCCAGGACACGTGTCTGGCTGAGGCAGATTATCCACACACAAGATGCTATCCTTAATGAGAAGCTCCTCACACAGTACTACAAGTCCTAGGACAATTAGTATCTTCAAAAGTGTAAGAATTCAGTCTTCTTTTCTAGCAGTGCTGAAGCCTGACTTGTTTTGACAGGGCCTGTCCTACCAGCAAACTGCTTTGTGTGCTTCAGATGTTCTTTCAACTCCGCAACCCAGCAGAAGCCTAGGGCTCATAGCAGATCAACAAGCACAAACCTCTGGGGAAAGCCTGTTCATGCAGTAGAAATTCATCTCCTCTGTATCAAGATTTTATAGCTTTTTGTACAGTTATATACAAATATAATTTGCTTTCCCAACTCAGCAGTTGAGCTCTCAGCAATCAGAGGAGAACAGTGTACCACAAATCAGATTTGCCTGAGTAACAAATCTGCTCCTAATAAAGCCAGTATTTCAGGCTCTGGGAGCATGTGAGGAATCACATGATACTGTTGTTTTCTAAAGTCTCTATAAAAAAGAAAGACTGCATACCAGAGCTTCCAGACCACTGAAACCATTTATATATAAACCTTGTACAAAATCCCTCTCAACACCCTCAAAACCAACCCTTTGTGCACAACTCCAGACCTTGCTGTTCTCATCTGTCATTCCATCAGTAATGTTGGATTTATTCAGGTAGGCTACTACCAAGTTTCCCTCTAGGAGTATTTCCAAAGGCAAGCAAACCATACTCCTTGAAATCATGACACCAAAATGAGCTCATACCAAGAGAGCTGAGGCTCAGAGATAAGGTTTCTTTCCTCAAGCCCAGACAGTGAATCAATGGTTTTAAGTAGATGTTTTATTTGATTTCTAGTCACACGTTGGACAGTTTAACTCCAGCTCCTGTGCAAGGCTGAGTGCTGTGCAGGCAGCAATGCGGTTAAATGGTGGTTTGGGAGGTCACCAGCCTTGAAACACTGGCCAGAACTTCGCCTTTAGTTCATCAGGGCCAGGGTGTCCCTTGCTGGAGGCTTTCAGGAAGGACTTAGATAAGATCGAAAGTGCTGTGTGCAAATGGAGGCAAAGCTAGAGACTCAGTTTAAAAATATTATTTTCTATGCTGTACTTCCTACATCTGAGCAGGGCAGGAAGGGTGATGGAGCTGTGCATTTCCTGAGACTGTCAGGAGAAACATCTCACCCTCTTCTCAAACAAACTGCTCTGGCTCTGCTTCCTTAGGTCCACCTGAGAGCAGGAACCAAGGCAGGTCATTCATGCCTCTGCACATCTTTGCCTGCGCTGCTGGGGGGATAATGCAGGTAAATGTATTCCCAAAATCTGCTTCAGAGATTAATTACATCTTCAAATTTGGCTCTTTGCTCTTCTCTCTCCAATAACCTGGACTCCTTCATGCCCCACATTCACACTGCGGCATCACTTGGCTATCAAGCAGACAGAATCACTTCAGAGGGTAAAGCATTCCCTAGTCTGAAGGTCACCAGGTCACCATCAGCTTCAGTTTACACACATCCTCAGTTAAGAAACCCTGAGCACTGGCAGCAGCTGAAGGCAGTGGCTGCTGGCAGTGAGCTGCAGTGTCACAACATCCCCACGGCAGCAGCACCGCGTTCTGTTGTAACCACAACCTCCAGCTCCTTTCATTCACCATACTGCATCCCATAAAGCAGCACCTCAGAGCACACACATGTCTTTCCACTGAAATACTGTCTCCTGGTTTTGCTGACCTGATGAGTGTTGCTTGAAGGCAACAGCATGGCACAAGTAGACACAACAGATCTAGTACTGCCCGGAAGCAGATAGACAGCCTGACGGAGCATGTATAGCAAACAGCAGTGCACCTTTCTTATTTACAGAAGGCACAAACTGGAAAAAACTAATGAGAATCCTAGAGCCCTTCCCTAAGGGTGTTTCTGCAACCCACACAGCCTTCCAGATTAGGGAACCAAACTGACTGGAAGTCAGCTTAACCCAAAAACAAACTATAAAACACTCCCAAGCTAGACAAGTCACTGACTCTGCTTGGCCTGTATGGCCACATCAGTGACTGTGCTTGCAGCAGCAGGCTGGGGTGTAAAGGCAGGACTGTCCTTTGGTCTGGCAGGAGTCTGGGCTGCTGCTGCAGGTCAGTTTGTAACCATAGCCTCAGCAAACCTGACCTGCAAAAGCTGCATGTGAGAGCTTGACCAGGTTAGGAGCTATGTACTTGTACTCTGTGCCCTCTGCCACTCAGCATGTAAAGAGCAGAAGCTGAAGCACTGCACGCTTCAGATACTCTCCTGGGGCTCAGGGAAATGAAGTGGGGAAATCCAAGCAAGAGGAGAAAGTGGCTGGCAGTGTGATTAAGCAGAAGGCATCTTAAGGACACACAGCAGAAGAAACCATTTGGGTTTTTCCACTGTGGTTAAGGATCTTCCCACCCTCACGACCCTATGTGCAGCCTGACTGCTGAGAAGTTCCCTTCAGACACTGCTTTGGCCTGAGGATGATGGGTGGAAACACTGGAGGTGGCTCTGGCAGCATGAGGTCAGCTGCCCTGTATGGAGACAGCTCTGTGAGAGGCCACACACATGGTCCCCAGGACATGCTATTTCCTTGGAGTCTCCTCCTCCTCCTCAGGCATGGGAGGCATTAGGATAGCAGCTCACAGCTGGGAGTCTCTGCTCCCACCACATGTAGAAGTGACCTCCAAGCAGCATGTGAAAGTGAGCAGTGTGCTGTCATGCACTCACATGACACGTGGGACAAAGGTTCAGGAGATAAAGCAGGTCAGTGGCACAGCCACAACTGCTGTGCATTGACCACACAGTGCAGTGTCCCTCACACCAAAACAAGAGGAGACATTTCACCCCAAACACCATTCCAGCTGTACATACCTTCTTAAGAGGAACTGTGCTTCTGAACCAGTTATAGTCAGGAGAGACTTTAATCTCTCCCATGATGTTTAGAAAAAACTCAGTTTGGATCAGCCTGAAAAAGAGAGAGAAAGTCAGAAATCAATACAACAGCTTTACCGTGGGCAGCACTCGAAGGCTGTGCTGTGTACACAAAGCACTGCAGGGAGATTTGCTCTTATCAGTAGTTGATGGCACTACCTCTGACTCATGCCAGGTTCACTTTTGCTCAGTTTTCATCACAAACCATGTAATTATGCTCCCAAGAAACAGTCACCTGACTGCCTTACTGTACCAGCCTAATTATGAAATGAAGGCCCTTTTGTAACAGCATTCCCGTGGGACAGCGGCAGAGAGACAATTGTGTTGCAGGCTGTAAGTGGCTTAAAAAGCTAGAGCATGGTTTTGATTAATTTTTACAGCTAATAAATATTCATACCACAGACATTATTTCATGAACCTAGTGCCTCAGTATTCAGAGCACGTCCTTCCCTCTCAACATAACTGACCCAAAGGAGTCCCCAAAGCACACCAGGCTGATCCAAAGCTCAATTTACAGAAGATCCTTCTTCTTTTAGTTTTAGTTCTATCCACACAGGAGCAGACTTGTCAGGAGTTACCAAGGAAGATATCTTTGAAGCACACCAATTAACACAGGACACAGTGCCTCAGTATTCAGAGCACGTCCTTCCCTCTCAACATAACTGACCCAAAGGAGTCCCCAAAGCACACCAGGCTGATCCAAAGCTCAATTTACAGAAGATCCTTCTTCTTTTAGTTTTAGTTCTATCCACACAGGAGCAGACTTGTCAGGAGTTACCAAGGAAGATATCTTTGAAGCACACCAATTAACACAGGACACATCAGAGTTTTTTTTTTGCCACTAATCCACTCCCCAGCCAGAATGTCCAAGCATACATAATGAGTATCTTATAATACTCCATTAGTTAGTAATAAACACTGAGGTAACTCCAAGATTTAGCTGTTTTAAAGCAGCAAGAGACCATTAGCTTCCATTTATACAACAAATGGTATCAGACAGTTTTGAAGCTTGGAGACTCAAGAGCTTCACCCTGAAAGCCAACAGCCTCAGGAGATTATTCTTATGCATTCACACACAGCACTGAGCATAACAAAACAAAGAAACTTTTGCGCTTGCTGCTTAACAGTTGCCAAGTACAAATCAATAGGTTTTGTTTCTTAATTCTTCATAAAATAAGGCCTTGTTATGTTCAGTGAGTCACTCAAATTCATTCCTCCCTGCAGGAGAGCTGCTGGTGGGCAGCTTAACCAGCTTATAGGGTTACAGCTGGATTAACAGTTAGTTACAATTTCCTCATCTTTCAGTCTTCATTTGCCACGTTCCCAGTGCAGAAAACATGAATTTTAAAAGAGAAAGTAGTTTCTAAATTGCAAGACAACACACATCTTCCACAGAGCTACATGCTATACCTCTCACATCTAGGGGTTTGGGGTGGGAGTTTAGTTGTGTGGCTGTTGTTTAAAATCTGCTCTTTGTCATAGCTTGGCAGCAGGTAAAAAAGAGTAAAAAGTATCTATCCCAACAGCCTGCAGAGCAGGCACAAGGATGTGTTACTGGACTGGGGGACAGCAGATCACTGGAAAGGGAAATGTCAGTTCAGAATAATTCCTTTTCACAACCACACATCAATGGCTTTCCCATAGCCATTCAGCAAATGACAGTGTGACAAATAAATAGCAGCAAATGCCTTAAAACACACATTATCTGAGAGTTATATTGGCAGTGCCAAGAAGCACAAGTCATAGTCAGGCACTGCACAGACACAAAGGTGCTGGAAAGGGACTTTCTGCTGATGGTTCTAGTTGTCATAGAGGGCTGGGAATCTCTCTCCTCTGTGATCATCTCACTGCTTCTGCCACCTCAGCTTTCAGTGCCCCTAAGCTATTTTTTGTGGGATGG
>NW_008667100.1:0-916 GCF_000695815.1 Acanthisitta chloris | reverse complement strand
GGGAAAGAAAGGGTATCATGAACTTTGTCCTGTTCCTGTCCCTCAGTGACTTTAGAGTCCACCTGAAACCTAAATTTTGAGCTTCCCAGCTCACCTGTGAGCACTCATGGAACTGAACCATTGTCCACTAACACCTGGGGTGGTTTCCCCCAGCTTTCTGTACCTAAAGATTCTTCTGTGACCACCTAAGGGCCACTCCTCTTTCCAGACAAGAGGGAACAGTTTTTGCTGAGGTCAACATTCTACTACTGAATTTTTTCTTTCCTAGGCACAGAATTGCAGCATTAAATCTGCACACACAAATACTGATATCAACAACAACTACATGTGCTTTCCAGCCACAGAAAAGCTGAACTATGAACTCAAAACAGCAACTGAAGGTAACTCGGACCACAAAGAAACTGATGCTGGTCATGACAACCTGAAGAACTGTAACCCCTTCAAAACATTCCTCTTAAGGAAGAACCACCTATAGATGCATTCAGAGCACATGGTCAACTTTCCCTTTTGAGTTAACCCCACTACACCAGTGACATATTCCACTCGCCATTGATTTAGAAAGACAATGAGAGAGATGATTTATGGATAACTGGGACATGGCAGCAGCATCTTCCCCTCTCCCCCAGCAATGCTCCCACCTACCCTACCCCCCGACCCCAGCCCCTGTGCCATCCCCTTCCTATATCACATTTGGCTCCCCATCTTTGCAGGGAGAAGGGGCAAAACCCCACTCAGAACCCTTAGCCCAGGCTTTCCCCTCTATAGCCCAGTCTGAGGCAGCCCCTTCCCCTGACAGGACCTCAAATAAGACGAATCCCAGGGCAGGGCTTTGGGCTCCCAACCCCCTCCCTCAGGGGTCGCAACAACCGCGCTCTAGACACCCCCGACCCAAAGCTTGATGCCTCCAGCAGAGCCT
>NW_008667099.1:1190-21030 GCF_000695815.1 Acanthisitta chloris | reverse complement strand
GAGCAGGGCGAGCTCGGAGTGCCCTCCCTGCCTTCCCCGGGGGGACAGGGCACAGCGGGACACAGCGCCCGTTAACCAGCCCGAAGGGCGGCGGATCGCGCGGGGAAAGGCGGTGGTGAAGAGCGAAGGGTTCCAACCCAGCACCGCACTGGGGGTGAGTGGGGACGGGGCAGCAGGCAGAGAGAGAGTCGTCCGGTCCTCTCCCAGCGAGGGCTGGAGGAGGCTGCTGCCAACACGGCTGGGAACTGGGGTGCCAGTGCCACCAGCGAGTTTGGTTTGGACACCACGACACTCCTTCATCATCAAAGGTGACACACAAACAGGACACCAAAGAGTAGAGGAACTGTGCCCGGGGTTTCAGAGCTCCCAGTTTAGAGCTCCTGCGTGGAGGTCCATCCCTTGCTGCCGTCCCATTCCCACCCGCTCCCCAGCACTGCAGGCCTAGCTGAATTGCTACAGCCAGGTCTGGTACGCAGGGCTCTACTTCCCACTTTGACACTCGGCCAGGCAAATACTTTGGAGTACAGCAGTGTGCCAGGACAGCAAACTCCCCGTGCTCCAAGCAGCACCAGTACCCTCTCCTACTGGGTGCACGTTTTACTGGGTGTGAGGGGTCTGGTTTTGCAAGCAGCAGAGCACAGTGGCCTTGCGCAAGGCACTGCAGGTGGGTGTGATGATGTTTGCTCTCTAGCCTGATGCAGCTCTGCTGGGATTAGGCCGGTTCAGGTGATCTAGGTGTGCTGCCTATTAAAAATATTTCTGAATGGTTAGATATTGCGCTGCCTTTTTTTGCTTTGCACGCTGGATAGCAACAGAACAAGTCTGCAGATAATTTAATGGAAATATTTTAAATTGTTTTGCATTTACCGTGCAATCATGTATTAAAAACAAAGCTGTGCCTCTATCAAAACATAAAAGGGTCACTGTGGAGAGACACTCAGCTCCTGTCTGGTCAGAAACAGTGGGAAAGGCCTTTAAATAAACACATGGGGTAGAAAACAATTGGAACAATTTGCAGCGATTACCAGAGGTTCCCGGCTGTTCTGTTTCTGTAGCTGGCACAAACCTCATTTTCACAGCTCTGGTTAGTCTCTCCTGCACAGACTGAACAGCAGACCACAGCTCAGCTGAGGCTGCCTGGAAAGCGTGATGTTCCTGCAGACAGACTGGGCAGCATGAGCATGACAAGATGCCCATGATGGGGGAACCTCAAGAGTGTTGTCTTGGAAAAAGCCTAGATCCTATCTGGTCCCCTTGGTGAGGGCCTGGGAATTGAACTGGTCTCTTGAGCTTCCCTGCCTTAGCTTGACCAGCAGAGTTTGTGAATTCTGCTACAGGTCCCAAATACAGTGTAGTCAGCTTGTAATTCATTTACCCATCTCTTCCATTTGTGGTTGCTCTGGGGTTTAGAGCATGGAGGATTCTTACTTTAAGATATTAAAAAATAATTTCTTTCCCTTGGAGATTTTTTTGCCTTTTTTAAACCATTCTTATCCCTGAAGACTCTTCAAAACCTCCGGGATCATCCCTGGGGGTCCTGCTTTGCACTCTTTCAGTGTAGCTGTGGGCCTCATTCTCACTCCCCACTGGGTTACAGACATTTGCAGGTCAGCATTACTTTTTCATTCTGCCCTTGCAGTCAGGCTGTTCCCGCAGTTAGAGAGGAGAGCGGGCGAGCTGCCCCAAGCCAAACCAGGAAAAAACATTCAGACTTACTCTTAAAGGACAGGCTTACTCTCTGCTTTATCTGCCTTTCATCTGTTTTGATTTTTGGGGGTAGATAACAGGATTTCAGTCTCTAGCCAAGTGTCTCAAACATGCCACTAATAAAAAGAAAAAATGTATGCCAGTTGAAACTCAGATGTTGGCGTTCATCCAAATCTTCATGCAGAAACACCCACATGCAAGCAGAAATTACTGTGGTTACACATTAAACTAAGCGGTCAGTTGGGTTTCATGGTGTTATGAACAGCTCTGTAATCACGTCAGTAGGAACTAGGTGGGAATTAAATTTCCTTTTATGTGCATTTTTTTCCTGGATATCATCAAGAACATGCAGTCCCTGGCTTCTCATGAAGCTGCATACCTTTGATTACATGCAGTTTGTCTGTGCTGGCATATATCTGGCTGCCTTTAAGAAGCTGATGTCTCAAATGTCGATTATGTATCCTGAAAACATGATGAAGTCCTTGCCAGGTCTTTGCATACCTACATGTAGTACAGTTCAAGTTTTTTGGGGAAGGTAATTAATTAATATGACAGGTTACCTTGGACGTAGTGATTAGACTTTCCATTTCAACGCAGGATGTTAGAAGAAAGCCAGTTACTGATGAACACAAAAGCATTGTGCAGTGTTCAGAAAATGCTATGCTCCCTTACCCGAAAAGAACTTTCCAAAGTCCCTTTCAATTTGGGTATCGAAACACTGAAACACACACGATTACTTGACCTCTGTGGTGGAAACATTTTTACTATCACCAATTAAAAGTGTGTATTTGGTCTTTAATGTATGTATGTTACTTATATGGACAGCAGAATGAAAGAGAAACTGCAAAGCATGGTCTATTCTCTCTTAAAACAAGCCAGTGTGATAGGTAGGATAAATCACACCCAGAGGTGTGATCTGCCCCAGATGGTTGGTGTAATATCACCTGCACACTCATCACTCTCCTTTGTCTTTCAGCTCCAGGAGGAGTATCATTAATTGTTCCCCAAGCCAACATCAATGCAACAGTGGCACAAAACATCCTCCTCTCAGTTGAATACTCTTGCAGAGGCGTCGCCACCATTGAGTGGAAGCATGTTTCAAGCTGGGGCACCACCACCATTGCTGAGTGGAAAAGTGGGAATTATGTCAACATATCCACAGCCTACAAGGATAGAGTGACTACTTTTGAAAATGGCTCTATACAGCTTCTGAACGTGGGCATGCGAGATGCAGGCTACTATTTTGTCACTGTAACGGAGGAGTATGGAACCAACGCCTATGGCACCATCATAGTCAATGTTTATGGTACAAACTGGATGAGACATTTTGGCTTTATCCCATGTTTAAACATCAATCTGCCCATAATCAATTTTATAACACTATTTTTTCCATTTTCCCTGCAGAGATTATCTATGAAGATTTACATTTTGTAGCAGTTGTCTTTGCATTTCTCGCTGCAGTATCTGCCATTCTGATCTGCTTCATGTGGCTGTGTAATAAATCTCTGCATCTCTTTCAGAAGAAGACAACGCACAAACTAACAGGTATCTCTCTAAGAATGCAGTCCACGTGTAGGGTTTTCAAGGCTGATATTTGAGCCTAAAATTTGTGCCATAATGGTGCTAAACAGGGACGTTGAGAAACAAGACTGAAATCAGTTACCCTGTCCCAACACTTTACTAGCTAAGGCAACTGAATAACAGGTATTAAGTCGCAGAACAATCCACAGGACATCTACCTTATACATTTCAAGTCAGAAATAATGAAACACTTCCCAATATTGCTAATTGCAAAAACTGGGGAGAAAAGGCCAGAGCTGCAATAACCTCCCATCAGAGGACCGGAGACAAATTGCAGAGGATCAGCAGTCCTCTCAGAGCTTACACCAGAAGACTATATCCTAGGGAAAATACTCAAATGGCCCTTGGGAGTGGCCCTCACCTCAGTTCACGGAGGACTGCACCTCTCTCTCTCCTCTCAAGCCCCTGCTTCATCTGTCCTCACCTTTGATCCAGTTGCAGACTCCAACAAACACTGACTAATACCAAAACCAGACTCCTGATACACACCAAAGACATGATCCATGAAAAGCAGGTCAAGGCAACATTCAGGCTGCACTAAAAGGAACATGCACATATTAGAGAAGAAATTTCTAAGCCACAGCCAGGAATATTTGGCCTAGGCAGCAAGACAAAGTGTCATGCTATGGGCCTGGGATCAAGCTCTTAGGTACATCCTTGGAACTGGAGGTTTCTTTTACCACTTCAAAACATTTCAGGTGTTTACCTCCCTTCTTTGTAAGTGCAGATCCGGCAGTGGTTTCTTGCCCTGTAGGTAAAAGGTCTGTACTTATTCTATAAAATAAGTGCTGCTTATGCTGTTACATTACAAGAAGCAGCCTAGCTATCAGTAGTTTACTAGACCAACAGAGATATTCAAGCATCCTAAGCCTCATGGCCCAGACTTGGTGTCAACTCTGCAAAACCTGACATGAGAAGAAATTAATTTGGATTGAGCTGCCTCTTCTTTTCTGTCACTCACCTATAGCTCTAAGGGCTGCTGCTGTCTTCATGGTGTACACACCATTCATAACCTTCTCTAGCTACTAAAAATTTTCTTGTCCTGCCAGAATATACAGGCTTTTGTTTGGATAAAGCCTCTTCTTCCTCCAGTAAAAGTCAATCTCCCTGCAGAGCTAAATTGAATACAGCTATTTGGCAGAGTTCAGGAAAACCACACTTCTGGAAACTTGTGCCATCTTCCAGAACATGGTCCAAAGCAGAATCTGCCCCAATTCCACCTTAGAAGAGCTCTCCTTTTAGAAGTCATGAAGAGAGGTATAAGGACAAGCCCTGTGGACTTTAGTTTTCATAGTGCCTTTAGCCTTGTATTGGAAGAAACCAGTGTCACTTTAAAGATTATGAGGGACTCTTTATGCAGTTAAATATTTTGAAAGGATGTATTTAAAACCTAATTGTAGATGAGCAAGCTTGGGCTAATATTGAAAAGGTCGAAATGTCTCAGGTATTAACACAGCACAGTTAATTTTGGAACACTGGCCTTCTAATCCATTTGCCAATCAATAACAATATCCTTTTATTTACAGCAAGTACAACGGAAGAGATTGAATTGGAAACCATTGAGTGTTAGCCAAGGACTGTCTCATAACAAAAATAACAAATCTACCTCAGGAGAAAGTATTGGCAAAGAAAGCAAGAACAAACCTAGAAGGTAAAACATTTGTGACTACTGCAGAAACATCCTGACTTGCAAAGTAATTAAATCAGCAGTGTCTGGTGGAACTGTTTTGACCTGTTCAGTTTTCAGTTCTGCCAGTCAAGGTCAGCGTAAAAAAGAGTATGCTTTCTTGCTGAGCACAAACACATTTTTGTGGCTAACTAATAAAATCTACAGCCTGTACCACTCTTAAAACCAACCAACCAAGCCTCTAAGATCAACACATAAAGGAAATTATCATGGTCTTGGAGGACACCTGTATTTTGGATACAGCAAGTCTGCTATTACAGACAGAGTGGTCATTAGCATCCTTCAACATAATAAATTTAGTATCTAATTACAGTATTACATTAAAAAATTAATTTCAAGCATTGAAACCTGTTTATTGCACCTGTGTTGCTACTTTTGGGTGTAAGGAACTTCCAGAAGCTCTGAAGTCAACTTGTAATTCTTCATGAGACAAAACTGACTTTGAAAGCACACCGAGCTTAAAGGTTAAAGTTCTCCCACTTTTATTTCCAATTGTTTACACTGCCCCAGGATGGATATTAACATGCATTTTATGACATTACTAGAGCAGGTGTTTAAACAAGGAAGCATGTGGAAGCACTAAAGAGGACACTAAAAAGATTAGTGGGGTCAGATAAAATACTGACACACCACACCAGTGGGGTGACAACATACTGGCCAGTTTTGTCGTGAAAGATGTCCTTTGCTAACTTAGGCTAGTGAGGAGCAGTCTAACTGAGAAAAGCTAAAACAGCATTGAAATTGCTCTTGTTGAGAAGCCATGTTTGCTTTCCCTATGTTGTAAGGAAACATGAAGTAACCTAACTAATGTTTTCTTGAATTTGCATATTGCACTTACATTCTCCACCTGCAAATCTGCAGGGTGGAATAATATTTTGTCAGTGAGAAAGCACTAAAGGGACTGAGCTTCAAATTATTCTGTTTTGCTTTTGTGATGAGAATTTTGCAGTGTGAAATAAACTTTGAAAACATAAGAGACCATGGACTAATCTGTGCCTGTAGACTGCCACGTGGCTGTTTGAGCCAAACTGCTGCTACCACCTCTCACACACTTCATCTCACTTGTTTGCGTACACCTTTTACAGGACAGGCTGACAGAGCTTCCTCTCTGGTCAGGGACTAGGATGTCTCAGGTGCAGAGGTGCTATGGGCTCCACTTGGAAAAACAGAGAATTTCTCACCAAGTGCATAATGATGCAGGTAGGTCCCAAACAAGATTTTTCCAAAGCACCCTATACACAATACCTGTAAGTCATCCCCAGATTAAACTGACCATTTGTAGTAGTAAGGGCCTTTCTCCCACTCAGAAATTCAGGTATCAGATTCAGCTGTTTGCTGTGACAGTTTGTTCTAATTTTCTGCTTTAAATATATATTACCAATCTGGTAATATACATTTGTGTGTATATCTCTGAGTGAACTAAGCTCTGACAAACTCTAAGTGCATCTGTTTTAATCACCAAGCTTAAAGTACTTGGAAAAGTATATTTACAGCATATGGAAAACATAATTGGTTTTTTCTTTCTGTTTATCTATGCCATATTTTTAACTCCTTAGAATCTGAATGTGAAGTGAGGTATTAGGCTGAGCTGAATATGTAGCAGGTGCTCTGCCAGAATTATTTAGAAAGCACAAAAAGTGCAGCTTACACGTAACACTGTTATGATCTTCTAACATTGACCTGAACACAACCATTGCCAAAGGCAGAAATGGATCCAGACGTGAATAACCATTCAAGTGCACTGCTGTGCTTGTAGAGATCACACACACTTTTAAACCACAGTATTTGAAAACCGGGATGAAAGTAGGAATTCTTCAGTTTAAGATGCACTACAACAGCCATAAGAAGTTTCCAACTAGCACAGTTGTTCTACTTCTCTCAGCTTGTCTGAAGTCACAGCACCTTGAGGCACTCATCCTTGGGTACTGATCCTGGTGCCAGCTTTGCTTTTAGGTAGTAACATCCTAGATGATAAATGAGGATTCAAATAGTATTCAGTGAGGATATACAGTACAGTTAATCTATGTACAGTTTTCCTTATAGGCAATTCCTCATCCACAAATTTTAATCAGAATTTAACATGCTTACTGTACACAAGGAGGGTCACAAAAAATACATTTTTCTGAAAATGTCAATATGCATCATTAATGTCAGTAATATTTGATATGCAGAACATGAGGCTAAGCTGTCTGCAGTTTCTCGCTACATTGGAGTATCTGAAGTCTTATGGCAAGTTGTGAAAGTGGAAGTTTAGAAACTAGTAGCTATTCTTATTCTACTTGTAAACTTGCTGCAAAACAGCACCATATTTTATTCAGAGCATTCTACATGATCAAAAGGATTAAGGCTACTTTTAAAGAGATGTTCAAATTCACAAGATTGCTTTGGAAATCAATTGTAAAGGTGTAAAGGTGTTAATCATTCATTAATGTCCTCATTGCATATTCAAAGATGCACTACCAAATTTCAAGACTGTCCTCCTGTTAGAAATCTAATCAATGTTTTCCATTAAAATTAGAAATTCCTATGTATTCAACACTACAGACAGACTCTCCAGCTCTCTAATAATTCTTTTTTGTTGTTGTTATTATTCTTACTTTTTCAGCTAGGCCTGAAGTCTTTTGAAATGTTTTCACTGCTAATGTGCAGTGCTTGCACTTCTGCAACACAAGTGACATCCTCTTTTCAGGAGACAAATCCTGCAACCATGAGTGTCTAGTAGCTCCACAGTGATCTGATTCCTTGGTCATGAACTTACTTGATGAAAAGGCAATTGCCACATGCAGACCTGTCAATTTAGGTTAGGAACAGTGAAATGAAAAGACATGTTCAAGTTTCATACACTCACCTTCTAATTATTAGCAAGAGAAGATTTGTTGTGCTGGCAGAAGTCAGAGCAGCCATACATAGATGCATAAACAGATGCATAAACTGTTCACCAAGGAGCAAAACCCCTTTCTGCCTGTAATTGTACAGTGTCTGCTAGCCCAGCAATACAGGGCCTGGGATCATAGGCGCTGCCTAAGATTCAGCCATCTTTCAAGATCAAGAGACTATTTTCAACTAATATTTTTCATTTTCATACGTCGTCTTGGGTAACTCATCGGAACCTGAAAGTAAAACCCTTTCTCTCTCATAGTTCAGTTGCACAGAAGCAAGTACTCCCAGGAACTGAAACAAGACGCTCCACTCTGGCAAACACCAACCTAAGTAGAAGAGCTTCTCTGGATACGCACTGAGCAGCAGCTTGCCACAAGCAGTTGCTTAATAAGTATTTCCTACAACTATTCTTTATTACTTGAGAATACAACAAAATAAGAACTGCCACCCCACAAGTATGATGTTCAATTCAAACATGTTTATGTGCAAGAAGTTCTCATATATACACACTCACAGTGTGGACATGAATCTGAACCAGTTCATACAAACAGGTTTCAAAAAGACCTTTATCAATCAAGTATCAAACAAAATAAAAGCTTTGTTAAACACCTTACTAGAAGCATTAAGGCAGCTACAATTACAACCAAAACCAACAAAAACATGACTTCTTTTATTTTGAAAGAACTCAAAAGATTCTCATATATACACACTCACAGTGTGGACATGAATCTGAACCAGTTCATACAAACAGGTTTCAAAAAGACCTTTATCAATCAAGTATCAAACAAAATAAAAGCTTTGTTAAACACCTTACTAGAAGCATTAAGGCAGCTACAATTACAACCAAAACCAACAAAAACATGACTTCTTTTATTTTGAAAGAACTCAAAAGAGCTGATCGAAGATATTATTTTTGATGATAATCATTAAGACTGCAGGAGAAAAACCCAGCAGTGCAAGTGTGGAAGGTTTACTGAATGAGTTACCTCCTCTATCCAGAAATCAATTTACACAAGTCACCCACAAACTCAAACTGTCAGAATTTTGCAAGCCAAGTAAGACCCTTTCCTCTACATGCTTGCAGAAACAAGGACAGAAAACACAAGCAAAGTAACCAACATCAGACAGGCCATCAGGGAGGAAAGATGTTTGCCACAAGCTGTGACTTTGTAACACTCTCAGTTTAAACAAACTGCCAAATAAATATATTTCTCAAAAACAAATGGATCACCCGGGAGCCCCATCAATGTACAAACAAAATACAACAGAAGAATGCCACAGAGTGAAGGCTGTTCCTTGATTCTCAAGTGTTTAGCCTCAATTCTTGACAAGGGAGCTCCACTTCTCAAATGTGTCCATTAGCTTCCACAAGACAGTCAGGCCCTATGGTATAAATCACTGAAAGGCTTATCAATAGCCCAATTCAATTCTAGTATTTTTCATCTTTGAGAAATACTTGCAAAGAGACATTGAGGAAAACTAGGGCTGAGGGGAAAGGGAATGACTCCGAGCAGACACCTTTCATGTAGCAAAGAACTACCAAATTCAATTTTATAAACAAAAAAAGACATTAATTACTCAGCTATGTTACTCTAGACAGAGCAATCTGCAAATACAGAGGTGAAAGGAACTTTTTCAAAAAGTGCATTTTATATGCCATTGAAAAAAGGTTTTATTACAAACACCATAATGGACATATCTGTACAGGAAATAAATTTGGTTTTGCTTATTTGCTGCACAGGCAGTGATTGCTCGCAGCACAGAGACAATTCCAGGCCCCCCTGAGAGGCTGATGTGTTCTTAGCATGGAGTTAGGGCAGCCATGAGGAGTTCCATTTTATACACAAAGTTACGCCCTTCCATTTTATTCCACTGCACTTCCTTGAATGGCCCTCGGAGATGATTCCACTTGCTGTCCTGTAGTACATCACCTTTGGGGAGATCCTTGCACTGGCTCCGTGGAAACTGAACCATAACTTTGCTGCCGCTTTCCGGACCATTACGTACTGTGAATGGACAGAGATTTTCATGAACATTTTTACACTGCAGGACTTCCATATATTAAATATTCTTCCTTGTATATACTATACATTACTCCTACTCAAGTCCAAGCATGCTAAAAGCAAACAAGGGAAATCCTTTCTTTTTAAAATCGTTTTCTTAGAATTTTCCCTCTCTCATCTCCCACTTCTCTATGATTTTGTTGCTTTAGAAGTGCATATTCTTGCTTAGATCAAATCAGAGAAACATTTGATACAAACCCCACATGAACACCTTACAAATGCGTTTTTTTCCCTAATAATGCCAGGAAGGGTTTTTTGGTTTTGCTCATTCTTTCCTTGGATGTACTCCTCACTATTGAGTTGAAAATTTGACTGCATTTATCTCAAGTGGACAAGAACGAAGTCACTAAGTATAGGTGTTGCTTTCAATCACAAAATTCTGCAGGATTGGTGGAATGGTGGTGGTGTTTTGTTGGCTTAGATGAGTTTCTATGTTTTGATGCTGGCAGTGGTGTGCGTTGGCTTCTAAAATAAGCAGTTAGGGAGGTAACACTTAACTTTGCCCTCACCTCCCAAGCTACAAAGAGATGACTATCAGGATGATGGAACATCATTTCTCCTTTAAAAAATGATGCTGACTACTCCCCATCACCACCACCTTCTTAATATGTTTGGAAACATCTGAAACAACTTCTGGGACTGTTTTTCCCACTCATCTTCTCAATAATTGCAATGAGGCTGACCAGACTGCAGTTTCCCACATTCTCCTATGAATGTAGGATGTGGCATCTACCTTCTTCCAATTCTCAGGAACCCTTCCTGATAACCATGACCTTTCAAAGATGATCAAGAGTGGCCTTACAATGACATCAATCAGCTCCCTCAGCCCTCGTGGATATATCTCATCTGGTCCAATGACCTTGCATATATCTAAATTTGTTCAGAGGTTCTCTAACTTGGTCCTCTGCTACTGGGGGTAAGTCTTCTTTGCTGCAAAATATCCTGTGGGTCTCTCAGACCCATACCTGAAGGCCAGGCTTAAAACCAAAGCAAATAAGGCATCAAGTACCTTGGCCTTCTCCATGTCCTGTGCCACCATTTAATAACAGTTCCACATTTCCCCTAATCTTCCTTTTGCTGCTGACATACCTGTTGAAGCTGTTCTTGTTTTCCTGTACATCACTCACCAGATTCAGGACCTTAGCTTTCCTATCCTCACTGATGCATACTTGGACAGTCTCTCTGTCTCCCTCCCAGGTCAACTGGTCCTGCTTATAATCTCTTGCAGCTTCTTTTCTATGTCATAAGTTCAGTCACGAGCTCCCTGTTCATACACACAGAGCTTCTGTCACCTTTGCACAACTTCCTGAATACAGGAATGACCCTTATTGTGCTTGAAAGAGGTGATCCTTGAAAAAAAAACAAACAAAAAAACATCAACCAGCTCTCTTGAACCTCTCTTCTTTCCATCCCATAGGATCATATCCCATAGGATTCTTTCAGGAAGCTCCCTGCAGAGTCCAAACTCTGTTCTCCTTAAGTGCAGAGTTGTGATCCTGTTGTTTTGCCTTGTTTCCTTCTCTCAGGATCTGGATGGTTCCCGTAATCTCTTTTTTTTATGCTAATTATACAAAATATTTTCAAGTCTGTGTAAATTAAATCAGGTTTATATTAAGTGGCTTTCTGGGCAAAGTACTGATTCTATTTAGATGTCAACTCCATACACGACAGAGATAGATCTCTAGACTTTAATAGAACAATATCAATTTATAGCAAAGTATCACAGAAACATATCAGAGAGAGACTTGCAAAGCCTGTAGATTTTGCTTAAGAATTTTAAGACTTTCCATACATTTGCAATAGAAAACACTACCTGAAATGGCATAGTCTCCATTTGGTGATGCCACAGTGATTGCTGATGCATTGCCAATACTCTCCACTGGCCCCAGACCAACATGATTACTGAAGCTCAGCACATGCCACCCCATAACTTTTGCAAGCTGCTGGACTGCATGTACTTGGTGCTGTGACATCTGAAAGATAACAAGAAGTTTGTCTTCTGTTCAGTATTTGCACACCATAGAATGACTTACTGGTTTTATCAGGCCTTTTTTTCCTTCAGCTGCACAGTAGTTATTTATAAAAGTGACTCTGACTTGTAAGTTCTCTAGTTACAGAGGAACTTTTTTTAACATGTATGCTGGTAGAGCTTTGTGTTATTTGAATTTAGACTAGTTCTTTTGCAGACAGAGAAGACCACTATATTGTGCAGCTAGATGAATTTTTCATAGGTATACGGGCTTACATATTTTATTTAAGTATTGCTTTCAATTTACAAATACCTTTATTTAGGTCTCAAAAATAATTCAAGGGATACAAACAGGATTTTTAAATAACCCTGTCTCTGAACAGGAATGAGACTTCTGCTGTAAAATATGTTAAAAAAATCTGCAAAAGTATTAATAGAGAAAATTCAGGAAAAAAAAAGTTGAGGATCTTATATGCATGATTATCTCCACTAATGCTCGAATGTAAGCCCTGAGCTTTAACAGCTCAGAAGCTTAAATGCTACTGTTTTTCTGTACCATGACTTAACACTTGTAACAAGGAAGTATCTAGCACTGTTCAGCAGTTCTCTGTGAACAAGTCTGGCAACACTTGGCCAAAAAGACATGCCCTCAGCAGAATCTGTTTCAACTTGTTTTCTGTGTCTTAAGAGTTTTAGGTAACTGCAACAGACCAGTCACTGTTACTAAAGACCAGTATTTTGACTATTTATAATGCATAGTAGGGAGATTGTCACTTCTGAATAAAACCAGCAGCTTGTTCTAAGCAATTAAGAGAACAGGGTTCATTCAAATATCAGCTGATTTAGTAATGGCTGATGCAAAGTGAGCACTAACAGACAGTGCTGAAATGACAGTAATTGTGGGCTAATTAAGAACTCTACACAGGACTTGGTTGCAGTAAGTTTCATACAGAGAACACCTTACTGTCTGCTATAACTCTCACTGACTTGTTTCTCCTATAATGAGTAGGATAAAGAAATGTATTTTAAATGGGAGGGAAAAATTGTTATTACTACTGACCTCAGTAAGAACTGGCATTATATTTTAGTAACAGTTGCTGAAGTCACTATACAAACATAGTGAAAATTCATTCACCTTCCCATTTTCACTATCTTCGTTTGAAGTTTTCTAACTTTTTCTACACAGATAAAGGTGAGATTCTAACCCTTCCTGCTTCTTGAACACTACAAGAAAGGAAAGAATAATGCATATGAGTCTACCTGAGATAAAAGGAAATCCTGCAGTTCTTGCTCTTGATGGGACAGCGTAATAACTCTTCCATCTCTATGCACAACTCTGATTTGTTCAACTCCGATGTTCAGCTGTAGTTGAATGGATCTTTGAAGACAAAATGCTTATTTATTCAAAATGCATTACAGCTCAAGAAAACAAGAAACTAAGAACACCAAATCCCTCCCAGTCATTGACAACAGCTCTTTAGATGGATGGTGCAAAGCCTATGGAATATGACAGCAACTCCAAACACTTCAGTTTCATCACTCACCACAACAGCTCCCTCTGTACCGTAGGGAAGATATTCTGTGGCATGTTCCCAGACCTGGCCCACTGCTTGTTCAGGTCAAGGAGCCTCCTGAAGTGCCTCACAGCTCCCTGCCTGCCACCGTGCCCAAATTTACTTCCAGAAGTGCAACGGAAAACGCACTCAAGAGACTATTCTAGCCTACAGACAAGAGTTGGGCAGTGTACATACTCTGGAACCAAGACTGGAAATTGCACCAACAACTGCAGTTTGCCTCACACTGTGGACACAGCCAGAGAGCACTGCTCCAAGCGAAAGAAAACCCCACGTCAATGCATTAGTGAATTCACTGCTGGTCAGCATGCAGACATTTGTTTCTGGAACAGGAAATCTCTTATTTTGGTGACAGCATGCATAACTAAATACACGAAAAACATGAGTTCCACGTCTGCAACCAAGTTACCACTGATTACACTTCCATGACCAGACTGGAAGTTTAGCATGCAGCACATCAAACAACACTTTATATTCAGCCACCTCTGCCTAAAGTAAATCTCCCTTAAATGGCCACTCTCACCTCAATTTCTTCTTTGAAAGGAAACTGCGCTAATTAAAGATGTACTAAATTTCTTCATTAAAGTGTAAAGCGGGGAAGGGTTTTTTTAGGATGGCTGCTCAGCCCACAACTCAGAAACAAATGCACACAAATAACTCCACTTGTCTGCGTGAAGATAATCTAAACTCCTAAAACACACCCTGAACAGCGGCTGTCTTTGCTGCATGCTTCTACTACTAAAGAGAGACATGCATTCATATACTTACTTGCATATCTGTTCATATCCTTGAGAAGTTATTAGAACTTTAACACTGGATTCATAAACATCATTTATATTGGACCAGTGGGCCTGAATCTGAGGATCCTCAATACGACTCGCCAGGCTGTCAATGGTTCGAGCAGTTCTAGAAGATAAAGACATATTCCACACACAGTAATCTAGGCAGTCTGTGCTGTTACCTTGTTTAAAGGGAGTGAGTAGGTTATTAGATTTAACAGAACTGTGTGTGGCAAAGTTTTATTTCAGCACCATTCTGGTGCTAATGAAGCCTATCGGTTTATTCTGTACATTTCTCACACACTCTGCAGCAGCATTAAAGTGGTATTACTCAGTATCAGCTACTGCATAGCAAAGAATACTCAAGAAAGATTTATGCAGTGTAAGGTAAGTAGGGATAATTATCAGCAGCCTATTGCATAACTGTCACAGAGGTCTTGAAGAAATGTGATCTTCTTTTTTTTTTACTAAGTGTTGTTTTCTCATATTTTATGATATATTATTGGTTCTTAGTAAGTACAAATAAATACTATTTTAACCATGAAGGAAGAATTAGCTACTTCTAAGAACACTGAAAAAAGATCAGTTGTATTCTACATGATGGGACAATTTATTGCAGCTTTTAACAAGACTAGCTTGTGACCTACCTGCGCCTCAAAAAGATGTGTTTTGCCTGCTTTATTATCTTTTCCAGAAGCCCTTCATTTGACTGTAAAGAACTGATATCATTTTTATCAAAAGCCTGGGGTCCTGCAAGCCTCATTCTCTTGTGGCCAAAAGGTGCACTGGCTGGATGTGGCATCACTGTCGAGCTCAGAGTTTGCTTGTGACACTGCAACAAACAACAGTTGTTATAAAAGGAAGTGACCAAATAACATATCTGCAAAACATATTATATATACTGCAACACACTGCTTCACATTAGGTTTTTTAAGTGTACATACTTTCAAAAAGTGCCACTTTTTAACTTCATAAACTTGACAGCACTTCAAAACCAGCTCTACACTAGTACTTTGCCTCCCCTGTTTATGTGTGTCTTTATGGAAAGTGATTCAAAAACAGAAGTGCTAACTAACAAAAATCAGGTAGCATGGCAGTAGCTCCTACTACTAAGTCTGCCTTGCATACATCTCTGGAGACAGAAAGAATGGTCAAACACAAATAAAGGAAGTATTTTAAGAAGGGGGGAAGAGGTACAAAAAATTTAGCAACCTGCACAAAGTCAAGAAAGGAAATTCACAACAGAGCTCTGCATTGAGCAAACACTTCATGAAACCTAGTTCAGTGTTTAAAACACTGGACTATTCCACATGGCTGCATGACTTCCAGAGCCATGCTCGAAGGAGATCAACACGCTCTGGAACAGAGTTTCAACTGTGCTTAGACAAGTAGAATTGTGCTCCTTTCCTGAATAGACACAACCTCAACCTTCTACCCCAGGTCATTCTGCTAGATTATACGAGAATCTAAGAGGCTGAAGCAGAGCAGTGGACCCCAAAAGAAGCAAAGCTATTACGGTAATTGATTGCTCTTCCTTCATGGGGGTACATCATGAATAGATGCACTTAGTGCTTGACAAGCACTAATCAGACACAATGGAAAAGGGACTGATGAGCTTTACTGGAAAAACTTTGCTTTTCTGAGGTGAGCAGCCAGGCCTGAGGTTAAGTAAAGAACTAGCATTCTGTGAAAGCATCAACTGGAGCTCACGAGCCACCCACACCCACTGTAGCCGAGCAGCAAGCCGCTGCACACAAACGGATGGAAGGCGACTGGCCTCTAGTGGCGCTCGGCTGTCACTGGGCCGCACACTGGGCACAAGACTGAGCAAAAGCCCAAAAACTCTTCAGTACTTGTCCATAAATGCATTACCTCTCTGATAAGTTGATGCAAATTATGTTCCAGAACATAGAGATGATCCTCTGGATTCTGTTTTTCAGAAGCAGCCTTTTGTGATTTTTTGTCGTTGGAAGAGTGACACAGAGAAATAGACAACTGCAAACCTGTACAAAGCAGATGGAAAAAAATTAAAAGAACAAGAAAAACGAGAGCACTGACAATTTTCAAGGAGGCTACTGAGAACTGCTTTTATTTGCATTTTATACTCAGCAGTTTTACAATAAATATTCAACATGTCAGAGAAAAATCCAAGAATGCTGCTGGAGAGCAGAGCACCAACAGCAAGTAAGACTTGCTACTCACTGGTGTTGACAGGCTGACTCTGAACGCATGAGGTGCGTTTCACTCCAATTTCTATGACTCAATCTTACACAAAAAGAGAAGTCCCCAGGACCCCATCCCTTTGCCAAAGAAGGAACGATTTACTATCATGCAGATTTTAAGCCATCCAGAAACATATGATACAATCAGTTGTGAAGCCCTTGTAAGAACAGAGGATTCACCAGCTGACTGAGCCACCTTCATGCTGCTTAATTATCCTCCCTGAAGAGTAATTCCCTTTGTTCTTCTGAAGACCCATTAACTCAAGTCTTAAATTTCACCTGTGTGCAATCCTGGAGCAATGACTTATGCACAGCTCCAAACTGCAATGTGCACATGGTATGACAGTTGACAGCTTTAAGCACTATGGACAATAAACATAACCACAAAGAAAAACAGAGAAAATTAGAACCTAAAAAGTTTTTTTTACTACTTATAGAATTTTTCTATAATTCATGATCAAAATTCTAACTGTGAAATTCTCTTTTTCAAAACCTTTGAAAACAGAGCATTAAACAAGGTCACATCAATCAGGAATTTCAGTTCATGTTTAAGCAAATAATTGTTTGTTAAGAAACCTTAGTAAGTTTCCTACCTGGGAAGGGCTGGGAGATTATCTGATTTTTCACAACAATGTGAGGGATCTGTGATTTAATTTGAACAGCTTCTCGTGACAGCTGGGCAAAAATTTCTTTACATAAAAGAACGTTCTGTGCAGCCTCCAACTTTGTCTGCCAGTGTGGAGAACCTGAAAAACACAAACCAACGTTGAAGAGAAGCCATGTGTTTGTGCAAGTCCCAGAGAGTGTGCAGTGACTAGGCTAATGGCCTTATCTCCAAGTCATGTATTATCAGAACTTAGTGTCAGTTAAGCAAGTACTGTAAGGTAACACTAACACATTTACATCCAGTTTTACACAGATGTGTATTGTGAAGTGCAAGGCCCATCTGGAACCATGCATTACATGCCCAGACATTTCATGAACTCTGCCTATGAACCTCTGCATCTTAAGCTGCAATTTGCTTTCAATGATACTTCCAACTTTATTACGTTCACTCCTCTATGAACTACCAATCAACGTTCAGCTCACCTATGTGCTTTCACAGGATTTATAGGCCCAAAGTTTTTGGGAGATTCTGATGAGAGTAAGCACAAGAGGTCTATAATGTACCCTGAGTACAGCATCCTGTCTATGTTCAAACATCTGTGTCACAGGCCACCGTGAAATAAAATCCTCACAGGTTTTTTTAAACACTAAAGAGTAATGGATGAATTTTTAATCCCACAAGTTTACAGCTTCATATGCTGGCACATATCGAACGCATCAATGTGCAATCTGGCACAGTTCAGCTGAACTAATGGGATGTAACTGGCCAAAACACAACACCTTGGTTTGATTTTGGTTATGTGCTCGAATTTTTAATGAATAACAAAAGGTACTTCAGAATACCTGAAACACAACCCAAATCATTTTGTTTCAGAACTGAGTAAATACATGTGGCAAACGGAAGGAGCATGCTTTGAAAGCATCATGTTTCCAAAGCCCAAGCAGCACCTAGACAGAAAATTTCAGTACAAAGGAGAACATTCTTGTTCACTCTTCTTTCAAGCTGTATGCAAAAATTTTCAAACAAACATATGCAATCCCATTTCTTGAGAACCTGCTCATAAAACAACATATAGCTATACCTGGTTTTGAT
Organism: Acanthisitta chloris; assembly: GCF_000695815.1. Lineage (NCBI taxonomy): Eukaryota > Metazoa > Chordata > Aves > Passeriformes > Acanthisittidae > Acanthisitta > Acanthisitta chloris. The sequence goes on along the minus strand of NW_008667099.1, from coordinate 2,869 downwards.
TTTGGCAAAGGTCTTTTGAAGAGATTAACTGTCCCGAGGTCACCAATGTCTGGAGCTTGTTTCTGAATCGAAACCTAGGCAAGAGAGGACATTACTTGATGTTTGTTCTCTGTTGCAAGCATACAAATACCAAAACAAAACTCACACTACGTAATTTTCTCTGACAAACCTTGATATATGCTGATCCCTCTAAATCACTTGGAATCTGAACATCCAAAGGACAGTAATCCTCAGGTATCTTTTTATCCAGGTCAATGTCAGTATTCTTTATCACCTCAAATGTGCCATGATGAAGGAAAAGGGAGCCTGAGAAAAGAAGGACAAAGACAAATAGAAACCATCTGCTGCAAATAAAGAAGCCTGTACCTCTGTTTTGGAAGAGTATGTATTTCCAAGTCTCTAAACCTAGAGTTGCGCTTGACTCAATTTTCTTAATGACTTCCTTAAAAACCCAGGTAAATGAGAAAGCTCATTTCAACAGCATCTCAGTCCTCCAGTGCGTGACATGTAATATTTTACAGCAAGTTATCAAGGAATATTTAATAAGCATGAGTAACTGTCTGAAGTTTTGGGAGCAAACAGTTTAAAGGTGCAACACCCTTACTGATTTGAAGGAATGCTGATGATGTTTGGCTACCAATCTTAAACCATGACCATATTCTGCCTGCAAAAAATCCAACTCTAGAGTCAGTCATTCAGGGACTGATAAAAGCAGATATCCACATCTGTCCTAGCTGCATCCCTTTTACATCCAGGGCATGGCTCATCTAGTTTAGGAGAAATCATCTAGAAAGAGACACAGCCTGGGTTACATCTATAGCTTCTTCATGAACACAACATGAATAACGTTAAAGTCATCCTTCCCCTCCTTCACCAATGACAACAGGAACTCAACACAGTCAGTTCCAATCCCTGCATCTTAAGCTCTGTGAGATTCTGTATTCACTCTTGCACTCCACCATCACCTCTAGATCCTTGGGCTGGTCACCCTCTCACTGTAATCCATGAAATACTGTGTTTGCTCAGTATTGTTTCTCTCAAGTGTAGAAATGGTAGGTACAATAAAATCTATCTTTGATGACACTCTGGTGATGTTTAGTTTTAGGAAGTCTTCTGAGGAGCAGGGAGTTAGACATGACAATCTTTATGAATCCTTTCCAGCATGAGACACTCTATGATTCTATGATCTTCACTCAGAAGAAAATGCTACATACTCATCACTTTTTAAAGATACTTTAGAGTCCAAATGTAGCTAAAAGCTAAAGATTTACGGGGTCTACCTGTCAACTAATCAGTGCAAAATTGTTTCTGTAAAGAAATCCTTACTAATATCCTGCAGTTAAGCCTTTAAAATCACTTTCAAGGTTGAGGTTGGCAAGATATGTTTCCTGATACTGAAACAAGATTATTCCTTTTATAATCCTGTCTGATAATTAGAATAAACTCTCATTAAAATTATTTATTCCAAGATATTCCACCTCTTTTTCCAGTTACAAAAAGAAAATGTCATCAAATATCCATTCTTGCAAAAAGACAAGACCTTACTGTTTACCTGCACTTCTGTAGCTCAGGTCGCCAAGAATTTTGTCTCCCACTTTCCTCAGCTTCCAGTGCTGCCTAAGTCTGAGCAGTTCAGAGTTGAAGTCTCTTTGTCGCTTATTTTCCTGATTTTCTGCAAC
>NW_008667099.1:0-1154 GCF_000695815.1 Acanthisitta chloris | reverse complement strand
AGCTGCTCCAGCTAATGACTTTTTTTTGGAAATCAGCTGTAGAAACTGAGGGTTCTAGTAACAAAAAAAAGAAGAGAGGAAAAGACACTGGCACCTTAATTCTCAGTTTTATTATTATTATCATCATAAACTAAATCATCATCATCATAAACTAACTGACAGTGATTGAGAACTTATCTGTGCTGAACATATAGTAAGTTTCAGTATCTGAAGGGGCTACAGAAGAGCCAGAGAGGGACTCATTGTTAGCAACTGCAGTGACAGGACAAGGAGTAATGGATTCAAATTGAAGGAGAGGAAATTTAGGCTAGATATTAGGGAAGTTTTTAACTGTGAGGCTGGTGAGACACTGGGACAGGTTGCCCAGGGAGGCAGTGGCTGCCCCAACCCTGGCAGTGTTCAAAGCCAGGCTGGATGAGGCCTTGAGCATCCTGGTCTAGCGGGGAGGTGTCCCTGCCCATGGCAGGGGGAGGTTGGGACTAGATGATCTGTAAGGTCCATTCCAACCCCTAAAATTCTATAATTCTATGAAGTTATTTAGAATTACTTTCATACCAGCATTATACAATCACAAGTATTATGTTGACTTACAGCTTCAGCAAAGAGGCCTCTGTAACTGGCCTCACCTGCCACTCTCCCCCCCCTGCCACTCTCAGCTTTACCCACCAAGCATTGTACTAGCACATCACAAGGGATGCTCTACTAAATCTTGTATGTCTCATACCTGGAAAAAAAATCCACCGAAGTAACACCTTCAGCATCAAGCCACACAAAGTACAGAGCTAGGTAGAACACACCTGTTTGGGGGGAAGGGGATCCTGCACCACCGGATCCAGGGTCATGAACTTCTTATCCTTCACAATGCTGAGCACATCATACAACACACACATCTCCGTCAAGGCACTTCTCAAGTTGTTTCTCACTGAATCCCAAGGCCAGAGGGAGGGCTGAAACTTTACCAATCCTAAAAACAAAATGGAAAGAAGGGAAAACAAAGGACTTTTTTAAAAACATACGGCGTAAGGCTCATTCTTAAACCACGAAGATATCATAATACAACACAACATGTTATCTGCAGCCTTTTCCACTATGGCTTGCAGGGATTTGGTCAGGAATATACTGGCGCTGGGAATGTCAGGGGGAAGGCAGGCCTG
>NW_008667098.1:0-864 GCF_000695815.1 Acanthisitta chloris | reverse complement strand
GTTAATGGTTGGACTGGAAGATCTTAGAGGTCTACTTGATGACTCTATGATTCTATAATTTTGAAATCTTGTATTTCTGAAGGTTTGTCTGCTCTTGCAGTCAAATTAAATGAAATTCCAGTCAGTTCTGACAGCACCAAAGGACTCAGTTTAACAGTGGTATCTACTTCACACAGGATTTTCAAGGTAATTACTGAGAAAAGTGAGGCAGACTATTAAAAGATGCAATTTATATCCTTCTTGTTCCCTGTGCAATGCCTAGCAGAGCCTCCCACTCCTCAGAGAGCAGCTGAGAAGCATTCAGAGAGCAAATAACAATTATTCTTCAGCTTCAAAAAATCAGTTTAAAAATAACCCCCCAGAAAATGCAGAACAGGCAAATTTCCCCTTCAGATTGCTGAGCTGATTTGTTAACAAACAGATTTCACGTTGCACATGTGTCTGACTGGGAGAGGAGAATAATGCACTAAGCTTTGCTGGGCTGCACAGATAACGGGAATGCTGCAGATCCACTGGGATTAGCACGCGCTGGATGAACAGGGTAGGGATACTTAGAGCAGCACCAGCAGCTCACGCAGCCCTTGGCTCTTGCCCCTCTGCTACTTCTCACCTTCCTAAACTCACCCAGAGGTTGCTCTGCTCCAACAGCAAACTCACATCCTCAGGTCTCTCTTTCCCCTACAGATTTTATGGGAAGAGCCAAGTTTAAATAGAATCATAGAATTTAAGGGTAGGAAAGAACCTTACAGAGCATCTAGTCCCAACCCTCCCTGCTATGGCAGGGACACCTCTTCACTAAACCAGGTTGCTCAAGGTGTCATCCAGCCTGGCCTTGAACATTGCCAGGGTCGGGGCAGCCACAGC
>NW_008667097.1:296-746 GCF_000695815.1 Acanthisitta chloris | reverse complement strand
TGTCAGTGGCAAAACACAAACGGGGAAGTTTGCTCTCCTCACCCATCCGATGCCACTGCCAAATGCAAAGGGCAAGGGTACGTGTTCAATGTACTAGAATGGGTGTTCTTAAGTGTACAACCAAAAACAAGCATCCAGACACAAGCTGAAGCAGTAGGGGAATTGATACGGAAAGGGAGGTCACGAATCATAGAAATCGATGGTCAGGAGCCAAATAATATCAGCATCCCTGTTAGTGCTATAGATCTGGAATGGTGGCTGCCATCCATGAAGCCTTGTTAGGCTATAGCAGGAAAATACACTCACAGCAACCACAGGGGAAATTATGGCAAGCATTGAAGCGAAATCAGTGGATGGAAAAATCCAAAGTCAGTGAAAAACCTTTGCAAAATGGTATTAAGGATCCAGTTTCCGGTATGTGGCTAGGACCCGTCCCCGTTATTTTTAACG
>NW_008667097.1:0-210 GCF_000695815.1 Acanthisitta chloris | reverse complement strand
GCCCGACAGTCAGGTCGATCCAGATCCCGACTCTGGAAGTGCTATTCTCAGTGATGCTGAATCGCCACAACAGTGAGCTAAAAGACTAACAGATGAACACATATCGCAATAACCAGTAGTTTCAGAGAACAATTGATAGCTTAGTATATTACTCGTCTTAATTAGCATTTTAAGGTTTTATGGTTGTTTTAGTTTTTGTGTTATTCGTTT
>NW_008667096.1:0-1470 GCF_000695815.1 Acanthisitta chloris | reverse complement strand
TCTCTTCTCTTCTCTTCTCTTCTCATTCTTTTCATTTGTTTACATATACAGCTTTCCATGCCTTGTCATCCTAAATGGAATATCATGATAGGCGTAAAGAGACAACAAGAAATAACATGCTTGTTCCCATGGGGTCAAATCTGCTCCTTTTCAAATCAAGGAGGAAATCACCCTTTCATTATGAGAGACATACTGTTGGGTCTCTGGAGTAAGATATCCACTTCTGGCATTTCCCTAATGGCAAGAGGTCCCCAGCAGATCCTGTACCCCTTGGACAACTGTATCTCCAAAGGAGCCTTCCATAGAGATTTCTCACACTCTCCCTATGGATGAAGAGTCCCCAGGATCCGATATACGAGCTAGGACTTCCAACCATTTTCTCTAGGCAGAATTTCCACCTCTGAGGGTTAGTCTCCAATGCTCTGAACCACACCTATGTCCTTATTCACACTTGTTCATAAGGCTCCGTGTAAAAATATTTCCCGGTGAAAATACCAGGGTTTGGCCTATCTGAAGTAGAATCAGGCCTAATGCTGCCAGCAAGGTTGGAAAGCGATGGGCTGCAAGAGGGCGCAGAGAGCCGCTGGCTCTGGCCGTACGTCACTTTTGCTTACAGCAGACACACAGGACACCGTGCACTGCAAACGCCCCTCGTTTCTAACATTTCCTTCCGGGAAGGGCAGGGAGACGGTCTCTCGGGGGCATTGCCGCCTGCAAGGGGATGACGGCGGGGGAAATAGCGGGGTGGCCGCGGTGGGGCCAGGGCGGGTACCGGCGTCCCGGTGGGGAGGGAGGGCGACTGACAGGGTCGGCGCCCTGGCCAGCAGCACCGCTCCTTCTCGGGCCCTCCTGGGCCGGTTTGTTTTAATAAAGCAGGGCACCAAAGTACTACATGCGGTGATAGGGTGTGTGTTCGCCTCTGGCGTCCCTGCGGTGTTCTCTTGGTGATACCACATACCCCTTATGGCTCTTCCTTTGGACACCTAAAGAGCCCCTGAAACCCCTCAGTGCTTCTGTAAGAGCTGTTTCGGCGCACCAGGTCTCAGGCGACGCCGGCACCCGCCGACGGAAATCGAGAAGATCCACGGCACGGAGGGCTGCGAGCTGAGCTCTTGATAAATCAAATCTAAAAAAAAAACAAAAACGAAGGTGTAGTTGCCGGAGCCACTGAAACACTGTCGATTTTCATTTACCTGTGTCTTCCACCGAATTAAGTTCACACCATAAATACTTTTCTGTTTTCGAATCAGAGAGTTTGCCACGCAGATCGTGTTCCCTCTTCTCATTCTACCATTAAAGGATTGCCGCAGTTTTATGGCTCTCGACGAATCTGGAAGCGATAGCAATTGAAATCGAAAGCCCAAATTCCTACACGATTTACTCACTGACATCAGTAAAGCAGCAGATCTAGTTTCCACAGGCAAACTTTTCCTGAATGTCCTAGGAACGGGAATCGGACCCTTACCAGCA
>NW_008667095.1:25892-28055 GCF_000695815.1 Acanthisitta chloris | reverse complement strand
CGGGAGCAGCAGTGCGGGCGCAGCCTCTACCTGCGCTCAGCATCCCGGGCAGGTGCTGTGCCCAGTGCCAGCCCTGCTGCCTTCTGAGCAGGTCCCGCCGCACCCACAGGAGGCACTGGGGACATTCCCGGTAAGACCGAGTGGTGCCAGCTGGAGCTCCCCATCTAACCACGAGCAGCAGCAAACGGGCCAGCCTCCGGGACTGAGTACACCTGGCTTCCCCCTTGGGCTTCCCCAAACTCGATGGCATTTCAAGGCCAGCTAAACTGGGCATTTGGTCGATGCCAACTCAAAAGCCATCGAATCAAACACAGGCAACCAGATGGGAGCAGTAAGGTGGCATCTGCTGCAACCCTGACAGGAACTGCATTCAGTAAGTGCTATGAGCCCAGGCAGCATTTAAAACCCCAGTGAAGAGTGAACAGGAAGGGACGCTGAGGCTGCTGACAGAGCTTGGATATCTTATCTTCATTTATCCTGAGCAGGTCACATTATCAGTTACTGAATGTATTCCCTTCAAGAGAGGGAGGTTTAACATCCAGTCTTTTGTCCTGGATCTTTAAAATCCTTTTAAACAAAAATAGCTAAAAACTCATGCTTTCAGTCTTAAATAGATGTCAACTCAATAGCTGAAGTCATCAAGAGAAGATAATTCGGAACTAAAGGCAAAGGACGAGGGAAGTGTTGATCCCCTCCTCTTGTGAGTGCCCTAACGCAACTCAAGGGCTTTCTACAGTGTACGCTTGAGAATATGTCATTGAGAGGAGAAGGGGAACTGAGACAGATATATTAGCACTCAAATACATATATACATAAAGAGGATACTTGGCTGAAGAAATGGAGAGTGTAACACTCAGAAAAATCTAGCTACTAAGCTCAGAGACAAACCTGTTTCCATCCATAGGTTGAAGCAATGGCAAACACAACCAACCACCCGTAGTCAGGAGTGTGATCACACGTACTCCCTTCACCACTGGCAAGTGATGGTTAGCAGAGAAATGCCAAGACTGGAATATCACTAACAGGGATTTGGAAGCTCTGTTTGGGTAAGGTATTCAATTCCTTGAAACTTCAAAACAAACCCCAAAAAACAGGTTTCTGAATTAGTTTCCCACTGCAGAGAGGAGATGTCTTTCGTTTCTCAGCAAACAGAGAGTGGAAACAAACCAGACCTGGTTAAGCAACTGAGCCAATGTAAGCACTGGGTTGGATGGCACCAGTCTCTCTCTAACTTAGGGGTTTTTTGGTTCTAAAGAAAGAATTTCTCAAATAACTTTGAGCATCTCTAAATAACAATTCATAATCAAATGAGTGTTTATCCTGCCTGTGCTACAACACAAATTACCTCTGCACAGTTCAGTACAGACCTAATGATCTCAGCTTGCTCTTGGTGCCACACTGCTTGCATCCTGCGTCAGCACGAGCCGCGGGAGCGTGCGCTCGCCTTGACATGCATCAACGTGTTTTTGGGCACTAGCTCAGGCAAGGGAGGCAAACAGCTAAAGAGAAGAGCTAGCCCAGCATTCCCACCAGAGAGCAAACAGCAGCATTCCAAGTAACAATGCCAGTTCCTCGGCATAAGGAAGAGTGACAGCTGAACAGTGTCTCTGTCTGAATGTCCAGGGGTGTCTGTCAACCTCAAATATAGAAACAAGTTTGGTGACATAGTTCTGTGCATGTGAGTGTAAAAACTTTCCTTGAGATATGCCGTAATCTCAGCTTGTTCTCCTGTTGTCACACTCTCTGGGCAGAACTACCACCAGTGAATATTTTGTATCAACAACTGCACGGAAATCAACCTCCCACAGCAGCAGTGATTTAGTTTACAGCTGGCGTGGTTACTGTATAAACTATCAGTAGTGCTGAAGGGTTAGAGGTCAAGACGAATGTTTCACCTCTTCAAACACATTTCGGTTTATGTCAACTGAGAGACAGGCAGCGATGGCTGATAAAAGTACTGACGTGCAAATATAATAGCGCATTAACCCTTCACAGAAAGAGCAAAATATCATTTATATCCTAGGGAGTGTTTAGTGTATGTGTAAACATGCCTGTCCATGCTCTCCTGCTCACCCTGGACCTTCATGGGTACCATAAAAGCACACTGGAAAAGTAGAAAATTCAGTGCCTTGATACATGGCAGCATGAGCATTAGAATTTCCC
>NW_008667095.1:0-25871 GCF_000695815.1 Acanthisitta chloris | reverse complement strand
AAAGAGTCTCTGATTGCACATTAAGTCTGAAAAATTGGTACTTCATCACCAGCCAGCAAAATTCCTCAAAAAAATCTCACTATTCATGTGTTTAAGTCTAGCACCAAAGAACTTGAAGCTCACACAAATGATACTTCGATCTCTTTTAATGGCCACTTTAGTATTTAGCTGCCACTTTCTAATTTTTTTGTCTTGAATTCTAAGAGAAGCCAAACTGCACTATAACTAAACATCTAGGGTCCAAAATAGAAACTCAAGAAGATATATTATAGCTAAAAGTTAAGAAAGAAGCATTTAAAGATATTTCAAAACTACACAGAGGAGTTTTAAACTTCTTTCCTACTCTGCTCCACTCCTATAAGAACAAATATACTAAGCAAGAAGTGTTTCACAGGCTGTACTCCTGAGACTTACACTTTGCTCTGGTTTTTGGGTTGTTTTGTGGGATTTTAGGGCCAACCATATCCTCTATTTTGTTCTGCTTTCCCAATCACACACAACACTTGTAAATCTTCAAGTTACAGTGATAGCAACTGCTTAGATAAAATGTCATTCTTCTCCCAACAAATCTTGCTTCTCATGAACCTCCGGCCATCACAGTTGCCATTAAGCTGTTACTACCAGGTTTCACACACACTTTGAAGTCCACCACAGTGCACAGCAAAGGGCATTTAAAGCTCATAACATGAGAAACAAAACCCAGGAGGTGACATAACCCCTCTTACTGGAAAGCTTCACCCATGCACATGTCTAGCCACAGTTCCATGAAATAGAGTTCAAGACTCACTAAGACATTTTAGAACAATTTTAGGACATAGGACAGGCTATTAACTGAAAGGAAATCAGGTCCATTTACACCAAAAGTGAAATATAATGTGCTATTTTAGGGTTTTCAAGCAAATATTTGGCTAAACTGGTTTGCAACAATCCACTAAAAGACAGCATAGAATAACAGCATATCACTTTTGTCACCACAGTATCCACTTAAATTGTTTTACATAAATAAAAGTGTCAGAGAATACCTGCAATAGTCCTAGATTAGAAGTTTTTGAGACATCCATAACCATGCAAAGTAAAAAATATTTACTTTTTTCCTAGACAAAGCTCCTGCATTATGTATGCCCAGTAGAAATACCTTTGCCCGAAACCAATTGAAACCATCCATCTGGAGCTAAAGAGAAAATTAAGCTCTCGAGAAAAAAAATTTACAGCTTATCACCCTCGACCCGGGGAGCCTAAACCTTATTTTACACAATAATTCTCGAGTACTAATGTTGTCCAGTAGCATTCTATAAGAGCAACTAATCTCCTTAGCTGAAATCCACTGACTGGAAACATATTGAATATACTGTGAGAACAGTTTGAAATTACAACATAAGCTGCCAGAGAAAAACAATGGAAGTCCCATAAAACATTCTTCAAGCAGAGAGGGGAGGAAAGAGCTAGACAGGAACAGCAGAGAACAAAACAAGATAAGTCTCAAAAGTTTTAACACTTCCACTGGGCCTACCTCCTCACTGGTGGTCTTCCCACCCCTTGGGAAAGAGAAGATGGCACTTTCTGCACATGCTCCTTTCATGCTCTTCACACCTTGGAATCAGAACATCCCAACAGCTCCAAGTTTTGCAGGTTCTTTTGAAATGCCCAATATTGCCTACAAATTCTAGCTGTTTCTCATTGTAAATGACGCTGTGGTAAGCTCAGCACAAGGTTCTGAACTTTACACCAGCTCAGGCTATGTCATTGCTGGATGCCAGTGCCTTTTTACTACCAGCACTTGCCAAGAGCCACAAGAAATGGGAGAAACCAGGAAACAAACAGGAGAGGGAAAAGCAGCCTGGGTGAAATTCTGATCCAGTTCAAGTCAGCTGTGTTTGATTTAAATCACTAATAAGTGAAAAACAAGTCTAGTTTCCTGTTCCACATCATTCAGTGAAATAAATTCTTCTTTTACCATTTTGGTTTGAATAATTTTGGACTGGTCTGACTTTTCATGACACTCCCTTGCCTCAGAAGGCAGCTACAAACAACTAGTAGTAACTGCTTGGTCATGCATTAGTGAAGTAAGATCTAGCCATGAAACACGTGGCCTGACAAACACTATCTCAATGGGTCTGTGCTGGTTTTTTAAAAGTTGTTTTTCCATGTGCTGACCAATTACTCACCTGATAGGCCCCAACAGCTCACCAAGTTAGTTTCTCCTCACTAGGCTAAAATGACTAAAACTCCTGTTTTAGGGATATATAGGCACAGGCACAGATCCTCTCTGCTTCAGCCTCTGTCTGACATCTGCATGGGGCTGAAAATGTTTGCTGCTCTCTAATAACATCCTGTTTCCTCTCTGAAAGGACATCCCAGAGAGCATCCCAACTTCCAGCCCACTATGGCAGCAATTTCAGAGAGGTATAGGCAAATTCATTGCTGCATCTCTGCCTGCAGCTTTCTTCCCTCTGCTCATATTGCTGGCCAGGCTTCATTTTTAATCTACTGATAGAAAAACTGTTAATTTACAATGTCTTAATTACTGTTCCTTTTTTTCTTTTATTTAGCATTCTCTGTTTTCAAGTACTAGAGTCAGCTGAGCACACAGCATGGTCCTGCTGTCAACCTAAGAGCCAGATAAAACCTATTTTGATTCATGCTTTCCCTCCAGAGCAGTGAAGAAGTGACTGCTCAGGTCTGAACCCTCAAACACCTCCTCCTGTGTGTCTCTCTGAACTTCAGCACCCACCTGTGGCCACTGGTGCTGGCAGGGAAGGCAGAGAAGGGAACAGCTGTGTCCCGGAGTGCCTTCTGCAGCATACATGCACTGCCCAAGAGGAGCTGAAAATACTGGAGCCACTGCCCTGCACACCACAGCACAGGCTGTGCTGGAGAGATGACTTCTGAGACAGAGCTGCTCTTCAGAGCTGGCAAGATTGGGCAACTCGTGCTTGAAACTAGAGGCTACTTCTTCAGTACAAAAATTAAAAAGGTATTTTGACTGGAACTTCTGGCTGTAACTCTTAAAAAATATTACAGCCCCATTTGTTCTTTGCAGGAAGAGTAAGAAAAGCTTCAATATTTGTAAGGTATGAAAAAGTTTCACATCAACCATGTGAAATCCATCTAAATAAATGCTATTAAACTCACAGTTGATGGCACTTAGCCTGAGGTCAATACTGTGGGATCAGTGGAAATAAACCTTTCCTGCCTTTAGAAGTCAGTCATGTCTATCCAAAGAGAAAAATGATCAAGGCAGAGCCACCAAGTGATTTATAGCTGGTGGCATTACTTCATTTAAATAAAACATTCATTTAACATCACAGCTCTTATTCCTTTAAGCTGACTTACTTTTCTGTAAGAATTACTAAGCAGAGAAAGCATTTTTTCCCTTCAACCACACTGACTCGATCCACTTTTGTATTCCATCTCTTTTATATTTGTATTTTGTTTCTACTGAAAACAAAAAGAAACAAATGAAAAATAAACAAAAATATCTCTTCTAAAAAGCAGAATCATCAAGGTTGGAAGAGGCCTGTAAGATCATCAAATTTAATCAGCCAGCACTACGACTGTAACCCCTAAACCACTAAACCATATGACCCAGAACCAGATCCAGACACCTCTTAAACACCTCCAGGGATGGCAATTCTACCACCTCCCTGGGCAATATTCCAATGCAAATAGGTTTGACAAAAACTCTATCAGTAAAATACCACCTGTACATAGGATCTTCATAGGAGAGAGCATGGTAGAAGAGTACGGTACAATGCACTAGGAAAAAGAAAGTGACATTCCCATGAGAATGTTATTCCCTTCATGTTGATGACTGTGGATTAAATGTATCCATGTAGAATCCTTGCTGGTGCCAAGTGAAAATTGTATCTGGGGCAGGATAAGGCACACAGAGTGTTTTTTGTAACATGGCCTTTTGTCACATTGAAAGAGGACTGAAAAGCCAAGTAGAAGCTGTTAGGCAAAGGAAAGGAATGGTTCTGACTCACCTCCCTGCATGCCAGAGGATGACAGACCCTGATGGAACAGTACCTAGGAAGCATTTGACACTGCTATTGCCATTTTTCATCTGAGAGTTAATACATAATTTGGCTTATGGGACAGTGTGATTTAGGGAGGTTTACTTTTTCCCTGGATCAAGGAAGGGTTGCTAAGGATGGTTTCCTATATACTCACACTAAGAAACCAAATTTTAATTACAAGAAACACACACAACAACTTACCAATATCCTCTTCCCAATGCTGATGTTGATGTGAGAATTTAAAATGAGTTTCAACTGCTCCTTACTTCACTTTTCCTTAGTCCCACATTTTTTTGTATCTTATGAACCCAATCTGAGACATATTTTGACCAGAATGCTCTTTAGTCACTCACACTGTCAACCAAGATCATAAAAAAATTAAAGTATACTCACCATAGCTCAGCTCTCTCTAAATTACAGAGACAAGATACAAAGAAGAGATGAGTGTGCTCTGCAGAATGTACTTAGAGCTACCACGTCTGAAAGACCTCAAAGAACTGTGATCAATTCATTCCTCCTCACATAGGTTCTGAAGAGGTGAAAGAGTCAGAGCACACCAACCCTACACAGGCAGCACAGAGGGACAGGTTATGCTGGGAAAAGTTCAAGTGCAAAGAGGAGAACAAAAATGCTTGTTCTGGCACCTGTAACACTGACCTCATATTTCCCCTGATCTTTGACCCTGTGCATAATGTGAGTGAACTTCAAGAACTGCCACAAGCCTCAGCAAAGAGGCAGCGTAGGCGGCACCAGGAGAATTTTCTATCTAAAGTAGCCTTTGCATGGGGGCTTTGCCACTTGGACTCCCTCAAACTTCTACCATATTTGAATGCATCACCTAGACCAGTTCCAACACGACTGACAGCCTCTGTCTTGTGTTGAAGATTCTGGAGGTGCAGTGCTACCCCAGTAAACAGAGTGGTAATTTTGTATGACTCCTTTGACGAAGCTGAAGTAGTAAACTTTATTCCAGGCAAGCTCCAGGTTTTTAAAAACACTAAGAAAACTAACAAGCAACCTGCTAATCCAAAACACTCCTGCAGTCCAAACGCACACAGCACTCATTTGGAGAATGAAGCAACAGAGAGGACCTGAGCCTTCATGCCTTCTTGTGCACACACAGAGCACTGCAGTGCTGATGGCCATGGAGACTCCAACCTTCAACACACTCTGTGGATGTGGACAATTTTTCAGAGAGAGCTGCAGGAAAATGAAGGAAGGGACTGTTCCTATATACAAACAAATCAATCTCATTCTCTCTAGACACTATGCCCAGGATCAGACTTTTTAAACTTATCTTGGCTATGGCAGCTCTTAATAATTTTCCCCATGCCCATTTTCTTATGAAACTCCAGGAGTGACACATGCAGCACCAGGTATTACACCCACAAATCAAAACACATTCCCCAAAATAAAAAAAAAGCAACTCACTGTTCAAAGAAAACACACATGCAGCCAAATCAGAAGAGTATTTTCCATATTCCCACTTCAGCCCCCTTGCAATAATTGTATTTCATGGACTGCAAAAACCTAAGGAAATTGAGCTCCTTATCTATAAAAACTACTGTACTTCTTTTCTCAAAGATTTGTCTCCAACAACAACCAAACGTCACATGAGTGAAAGTCCAAATGATATTGCACTCATGTGATTCTGTTTCTATGCAGGCTAAACCTCTCTTTTCTGTTTTGCATGACTCCACAAGCTTTTTTGAGATTTAAGAACTAATCCTATTTCACCAAAACATTTTTGTTTGCCTCAGATCCAGTTCCCCCCCTCTCCTTCACTGGCAGGGGAAGTTTGGATTCTGTTCAGTTTGCAGGCAGAGGAATATGGGGGAATACATTTACATCTGTTATAAAGTTTTGGAGAATAAGCAAAGGACATTGGTTATAGCTCTTAGAAGGTCTTTAAATCTGTCTTGTAGGTGTTCTCTTTTGGAGAAGACTTACTTCCAAAAGTGTGGCACATTAGAGGGTTATCTCAAACACTTATAAAACAAGAACTGTATTAGCATTTACTAGAGCAAACGCGACTGTCATTTCAGCAGACACTACCCAGCACCCAGTTGTGGCAGTGATTTCTCCTGAAAGCTCCCACTTTGTTTGCCTAGGAGGTTTGTCTAAATTACACGACCCTTGTTGCACTGCGCTTATGGCAATCCAGTTGCTCCATTCTTAGTTTGAAATCACCTTCCAATGCAGAGGTAATCACACCTGTGGTTTGACCTAACATTTTGTGAATTACCTGATAGGGAGAGCTGGTAGTCATTCCTCCTCTCTCTTAGGCTTAGAGGTGTTTGGGAAACATTTACTTAAGGAAATTCTAATTCAGTCTTCTAGATAAGTCATTTATCCCTTGCTGTTCTCCTTGTGGGAGTTCAAATCTGAAAAAAAAATTCCTTTTCCTTTTGGATATTGGTGTAAAAACATCCCTGCAGGGCCTGAATGTACTAGCAAAACTTTGGTCTTATTTTTCCCATGTATCACTGGGAGACAAAGTTAATTGGATAGCTGTACTAAAAAACCATGACAGACAATATTGATCATCTCCAATAGTTAGTCAGTGGGCTTCAAGGAGTGTTGCGAATCCTCAGCAGAACTTTCTTGATATAATTCAAATTATTTCCCCTTTCCTTCCTATTTGGAGACCTTGAGCAGATCCAAAGATGAATCATTGTTAGAGTTCCAGCTACATTACAAGACTGTGGCAATCAGTGATGCCATTTCAGTGATTTACACAGGCAATTCTTCTCCAGATGGAATGGGGGGAGGAAAAGTGCTGCGATGAGCTCATTGCACAGCAAAAGATTTTAATGAAAGGAAAGGAACGAAAAGCCAAGTCTGAGCCAGGAACATGCCCAGATGAATATGCAAATAAGAAACTTGTGGGCAGACATTTTACCTTGATTTCTTGACAAATAGGATGTGGCCTGTGGAAAGCCTTCCTAACAGCTATGTTAGGCAGGGCTGCAGGGGAGCTCGGAGATCAAAGTAAAACACTCTGGATTTAAAGCTAGGAATGATGATTTACAGATACACAGAAGTCTCCAGAGCAAATGACAAGAAATGCCACTGAGCACTATAATCACTGCTGTACATGAAGCTCTGAACTGCACCTTTTCTCATCCCCTACACTGGTAGCTCCCTGTTTGAAACTTAATTGCAGCAACTCTTTGTTAAGTATTTCTTCCAGAGTTAAACAATTTTATTCCAAGTCTGCAACAGAAGAATTTCTAACTACAGTCAGACAAACAAAAAAAAGCTTTTAGACCACTTATCAAATAAAAGCACATATGTAGCTTTTACTATACACATCATAAATAGCACATGCAACCACTGCAATCATCAGTTGGTGGGAAATGCCCCAGACAAAGCTACATCCAGCCCAGATGAAAGCCATAGAGCATGGCTCTGCTCAGGTATGAATTATGTATGTGTGCTTTTCTTGATGAGCCTAAAAATAATGCACACTTTAGATTTTTAATCCATTTGGAGAATTAGAATGTGAACAAACAAATATAGACATCTTAGATTTTCCTGCTTTCAGTACTTAGGGAGTGAGTTGTCCATATCGCTTCTCAGACAGCATTGTGGAAATAAATGGACTGAGTTTTCTTGAGAAGCCAATCCAACTGCAGTCGATTGAAAAACCTCAGAAGGAGCATGTCATTCCTCCAAATGACATTCACTTAGCAGAGGAACATTTTGCAGAAGTCAATGGGATGCATGAAAATATAGTCAGTAGGAAAAATTAAGGGTGTCTTGGGGATAGCAGGGCATCTCAGGAAGAAGAGATAGAGGTCATGACTAAACCAAATTATTATTTAAGTCTATTTGACCAAGAGACTAAAGTAGAAAAAAAACGTGACAGCAAAAGTTTCAAAATGTAAAACATCCCATTTTGAAATCAGAGTGAATTTTTGGACAATTTAATATTTCATGTTAAAAATCTTTCATACTGTCAAGTTTTCATTTCAAAATTCATCTAAATTTAAGGAAATCTGGAAAACATTTAGTTTTAATTGAGTTGGCAAATATTTTAGGCTAAAAGCAAAGCTTTTTACATTGTTTTGCCAACAATTCTGTAATTGCTGTTTCAGTTCAATTCTGGTTTTGTTTCTTGCAAAATTTTTGTTTCTGCCACTAAGAATACAAAAGCAAACAAAATTTACCAACTTTAGCTCTGGAATAATTCACAGGCATCTTAGTCCAGTGTGGAATGTAAGTGTGCTCCTCATAGTGAAGTAAAATCATCAGTTAAGATCCTTACAAGGCAGGAGCCCATACAACTAACACAAAAACACTGCCATTGCCTGGGACCTGTCCTGGCAGGCAGAGCTGAAAGGGATATAACAGGACTCAGGTGTGTTCACCTTCTCTAAACCAATCCCAAAACTTCAGCAGGGATAAATAAGGCAAAGGACTCTCATTGTTAAATTGTGCTGCTCCTGAATACTGATAGCACTGAAAGGGCAAAATAGTAAGTCTCTGCAGCTTCCTCTGAGAAAACCTGTCTTTGATGCCAACAAGAGGAAACTGCCTCTAAGCTCTTACCCTAGGAATATAGATAAACCATGGGCCAAGGAAACAGTTAAGAGACAAAAAATAACTTAAATTGCTGTAAGCTTGCTTGCTATAATGACTTGTGAGGTCTTCTCTTACTTCTCCCTTCCTCAACAATCAGCATTTGTACTCTGACTCCTTTTGCATAGTTTGGTAAGCTGCAAATAATGAATATTTCAGCAAGGATAAAAGGTTCTGCAGCTTGCAGTGTGTTACTTACCTACAGCAGAGGTATACCCCAGAGGGCAGGTGCTCCACAAACATCCCTCCAACCCAGGAGTGGAAGGACCACTTCCAAGGAGGAGAAAGCAGCTCAGTCATTATTCATTGTTGTTACAGCAGTACCCAGGCACTGCAGAAATATTATTTCTAGCTCAGTACTCTCTTGCTGAGCCAACCAACAGGATGCCAATTAGTGATCACTTTCTAATTTGATTTTTAGTTCTCTGCTTTAAACATCTATTTACTGGTAAACTGACTGAGATCCCTTTGCCCACTGAATGGTCCTAACAACATTTCAATTCATAAGAGCTAGATGATATTTATTCTTTCTGTCAGCACTTTTGTAACAAAAATATGAAAGCCAAAAACAGATAAGAAAAAAGAAATCTAGGTGCACATACAGATATAAATGTCCACATGCAAAGAATAAATATGCACTGTATTTCTATAGCATCTAGGCTAGACCAAATTTTTCATTATCACAAAAATGTCAAACATATAAGCAGGATGCAAGAGAGACACAAAATTATCTCATAAAAGACAAAATACTGAAATGCCAAGAAAGTGTAACATATTTCTAATTTTCACAGTCACTTCTACTGTGTTTCTGTGTTCTATTCAGTAGTCAGATATGAAATGACATCTTCCAGAAAAATACTTAGCCTACTGCCCCTAAAACAAACAGAAAGAAGAAAACATTCCTCCTGCACCCCAGGATATAGAAAACAGAGAGATTGTTTGCTCTGGGTGGTAATTAAATGATGCTGAGGACAGCATGTGTGTGTTTATGTACAGACACACATTCACCATTTACACTCAGTTGTAATTAAATGATGTTGTGTTTGTACACACACACACACACTTATCTCTGCCAAAACAAAGAGCACAGAAAAACATATCAAACAGAATAGGAAACTCAGCTAAGAGCAAGAGTGAAGGCACCAGGTTTTAGGCCTTCCTAAATCTGTCATGTATGAAAATTTAGTCATTACTACATGGTAACTCTTCAAACAGCACAGCCCTGGCCTGGCAACAGTAATTCATAAGGCTTTTGACTTGTTTGAACACATTCATAAAGGTCTATCTTCTCTGCTCATGCAAGTCATCATTCTTCTCATGCACATCTTTTAAACTTGGCATTTCTGCATTTTACTGCGGTGCTGGGAAACATCCCTGACATGGGGTTAACAATGTGGCTGGAGCAGCACTAAATGAAACAAGGTTACAGCCTCTGCTAACAGTCAGCCACAGATTTACACCAATCTCTGAAGTTTTGCAGTGTTGGTACTATTGCACTTCTGAGCCAGTTATACTTTCTCAGCAGAAAATGAGTTAACACACTCAAGTGACTCCATGGAGAATCCTTGTGTCTATGTTCAAAAGCATTTATTTACACAGCAATTAAATGTCTCTATAATTATGTTTTATAAATGTTTATAGCTCATCTTTCAAAACAGCTACATAAAGAGGAACATCGCTGAAAATTAAAGGTATTTAATGCACACCGAAAAGCAGAAATTGAAAGGAAAGTGTATTTTTGGTAAGACCTGCCAAAGTAGGAGAAACAGGCTGTCCATGTGTATGAATTCAGGGATTAGATTACCATTAGGAACAAAATGGATGGACAATTTGGTTTATGTATTCAAAAGCTTGGAATGGCATTCAGCTTTAATCACCATGTTCCTACCCTATTATTCTTGAATAACTGTTTTCTTCCCTGCTTCTATACAGGAACTACAAAAGGTCATGTCACCAGTAGGACAGACAAATGTCTTTTAAGTGTTTCTTGAAAGGCATTTGTAACTAAAATGTGATTTTGACACACATTACTACAGTCTCTGCCAAGAAGTATTATTGCCCTCAGTAACAGTGCACATTTTCAGGTATTTTGCCTATTGTATATTTTATGCACTAATTATTTGTAAAAGATAACATTTATTCATATTACTTTCAATTTCTCCCACGTAACAACATGGCAGTAGATTGTCGGTTTATGCTGCATATTCACCTTCTGTTGGTCCATTGAAGGCCATGTGAGAAACTTCACTAGCTATCAGATGAGAAAATGCTTCTCCTGAAGAAATCCACTGGGATTTAGCAGAGGTGCAAAAGCAGATAAACAGGGAGGAGATACCTGTGCTCTCTTCAGGGGTGAGCATGCCCACCTGACTCAGATGCACTTAGGAATTTGCCTTTAGCTGCATTTTGCCTACAGTCTACAGAACACTGAAGAAATGGAAAACCATACCTGGAGTCAGTGTATCCACATCTGTCAGTGTTTCACATTTGTTTGCCACTTTGCCCAGAGAGGACTCTTATGCAGTTGCTCATCTTCAGTTCAACAGGAAAAAAACAACACAAAATACTTGCAGACAAACCTCTACCACTCCCCTCTGCTTCTGTGGGGGCCGGGGTAGTGGAGTTTTAGGCAGGATGGCTAGTGAAGGTTTTGCCTCATCAGCTGCCTGAGAACTTACTCATGTTGACAAGTCAATAAAAACATCCAATTTTTGGAGTAACTGAGCTAACTCGTACCTGAGCTGAGATCTAAAAACAAAACAAAAATACAATTTTTCACCCATCTTACACCACCAACTTTTCCTTGGACAAGGCATTTTCCTCACCTGCCCTGTTCTCTTTGCCTCAAGTAATAATACTGTCAGGTCCTGTGGCCTGTTCAATTCCAGCCTTCTGAATGCTCATTTTCTTCCACTTTCCAGTGTTGCAAGTCAGGAGAAGTTAAGCTGGATGCTGAGAAATGCAGACACTGAACATACTCTTCTGCACTTGAGAGTAACTGCATACTCAGCCAAGGATTTCCCTGCATGCTCTTTTGAAAGAGCCCTGGGAATACAACTCATTTTTTATGCCTTCATCTACTTCACACAGTCATCAGACCTGAAACTTCTCCCAGTGAAAACACACACAATACACTGAACTCTGCTGTCTGTAGAGATACTTGTCATATTTGTAGCACAAGAGTACACAGAAGTCAGCCTCGCTGTGCTGAACAGCAAGTTCACGTGGGATCCCCTTCGCTCCCAAGGCTGCCCAGAAAATAGACATGAGAGGATATATCTTAATCTTGGACTACCTAATTTTATAACCTTACTGTTCCTTAAGACGACCTTTGGGTATACCAAATATTTTTTCAAATTAGCCTCTCAGGAAAGGTGAAGCCTCTTAAAGTCTACAATTAAGATTATTGTTTGAAGGATTGATTCCAACACCAGTTTCTCCTCACCATAACCACACTGGAATTCCATATAATGTAGCTGATAAGAATGTCTTATTCATGGGGCTTCAGTACTAAGTTTGAGCTTATCTATCAGGACTTGGATTTAATTTCTAGAGAAAAGAGCTCTTTTTTTTTTTTAAGTACAGGAAAATGCTGAATGCTACTACTTGATTTCTGTAATCTATTCTAGTACAATGGCACCACAGAGCACATCAAGGCTTAAACTTAATATGCAGTTTCTTCATCTTCAGCCACTTTTCTCAAGTTCATTAAATGATTCTGTGTCTGTAAACCTGCTGGCAGCTGGACACTCCACTTTGCAGGCACTTCCTGCCCCAGTGAGTTTAAATGCTATTTTACACTCTCAATTGAACATTAAAAGGGCAATGTTACACACCAGGCATTTCATGCAGCTGTATTAAATGCTGACTACTGTAGCACAGAACTGGCTTCCAAAGCAGCCCCAGAATTATCTTGTAGACATTATTACCAAGAAATCGAGAAAAAATCCTAATCAGGTCATTCCTTATAAAAATGAGGAACAAAGAAAAAAAAAAGGAGGGGGGATGTTTCTTTTTAAAGCAACATTCGAGGCATTTTAAAATATTTTTCTGCACAATTATGAAGGATTTCTTCTTTTTTTAAAGGAGAGTCAAAGAAAAAAAACCACAAAAGGTGTTTTTGCAGCATTATCTGACTCTAGGAACTATGACTCGCAAGTAAAAAATCACATCTGGTGGAGATGATGCACAGAAAATCTTCCATGAGAAGCAAAAAAAATTTAATCTAATAACATGTTTGTATCATCACAGCCAAATACTCATCTCTCAAAAGCACAACTCTTTGGTGCCTTGTTGGCTACAGAATTCTAGCCCCATCCTCACTGAATCTGGTATCTTCTAAGATCAAAGCTGCAGCCTGCCTGGCTATTTATAGTTGGACAGGGTTTCACAAATATTTGTAGATAGGAAGTGCTTCACAGAAGTTCCTTGTTCCTAGTTCTACATACATACAAAGTTCTTTGCCTCTCAGAAAGCTGAGACATTGTTATGCATATAAATAAGCATCTTATGAAGTACATTTAAACACATCATGTATTAAAAATAAATAAGTTTTGACCTTATAGTGATCTCAAACAATTACTCATGTAAATAACAACAATGTCGTGTTATTTTTATGAGTGCAGCAGAGATTACCTCAGCTGGACTAATTTGTGAGGAACTTCAATTCCTACTAACCCTTGTGGTGCTAAAAAAGCATCTTGGATAACTAACTGGGAAAAAAAAAACTAAAAAGGGAGGAAAAACCCCACAACTTGTAAATATTCTGAGTTTCTCTGACCAAAGCTGGTTTGAGCAGTTACCATACCTGTGACATCTATGATTTGCTGTGTAACAATGAGAAAAGTGAATACAAAAAGCTGCCATCAACCCCATCCTGCTAAAGCATAAGACCAGCACAGACACACAGCAGTTGACACACAAATGTAGCCCAAGGAAACCTGCCTTCCACCTTCAGGAATGATTTGAAATGAGAATATAAATTGCTCTGAGTTGACAGATACATACCTGTGACATCTATGATTTGCTGTGTAACAATGAGAAAAGTGAATACAAAAAGCTGCCATCAACCCCATCCTGCTAAAGCATAAGACCAGCACAGACACACAGCAGTTGACACACAAATGTAGCCCAAGGAAACCTGCCTTCCACCTTCAGGAATGATTTGAAATGAGAATATAAATTGCTCTGAGTTGACAGATACATTTTTTCCCCTCCTACACTCTTTTCTCTTTCTCTCCTATTCCTATGCATAGGCTTCTCCATGCATTTCCATTTTCACTTGTAGGTCATCTCAAACAAAAAGGAAACCTCCAGGAAAGCCACAGTACTGGATCTGGGGGGAGGGGGAGCTTCCAGGTCATCACTGCCTCTGCAAGTTGATTACTCAACTCACTACTAATCTGCTGCACAATGCAATTTGATTTCAATTTCCCAAGGAGGTGGAGGAAGGGAGAGAGGAGAATGTATCCAGCTGATGAAGCCCTGCTTAAGTTAAAGCCTGCTGAAAGCTCTCTGCAGAAGAATGTGCAGAAGGCAGTGCAAAGGAATTAATGACTGTTTATGTTTTCCCACTACTTTTTTCTTTATTAAATATATTTGTTAACTAAATAAACACAACCATTTTGTTCAACTTTACTCACAATATCCCATAACACATACAAAATCCTGTCTCTGAAAAACAGTGGGGGGCTCCTAACAGGCATAGAAGGTGATTCCATTTTTTGGATAATTTTTCTTGACCAAAATTAATACAATTATTGCATTTAAATTTAGTAATGGCACTTGATATATAGCTTAAAATATTTTTCCTTCTACTGGATGCAAGATTTCAATGTCATCATTGCCCAAATAATAAAGAATTTATTTGTCATGCAACCTTAGCTAAACAGCTCTGGAACATCTCCTTAAAAACACTCAACTTCTTTTCAGTGAAGAGGAAGCTTGACAGAGTTATAGTTTGCAGAACTGGTTTGCTTCGTTACATATACATTTCAACATTAGCCCATCAAACACTCCATCAGCTAACTTCCAATCTAATCCATCAATTCCCCAGCAATATCCTACTGAAAGTTCCTCAGTCTTCATATTTGCTAAGAGCAGCTTATGGGTTTCTTATCTCTCAGCTTGCTCAATTACATCCCATAGCCCAACTCCATTCATTGTAAGAGAAGCTATATGTCATTCTACAGACTGATTTTTGTATTGTGATCCCTGGTACAGAAACTGCCATCTGCACACTCTGAAGTTCAAAAAGACAAAGCACATTTTGTGTAACAAAGTGCCAAATGCAACAGATGAAGTAAGACCCCATCGTGGCGTTAGCCATGGCTCGTGACAGGTGACCTTCGAGTCAGAGAAAAATGGCACTTCTTCAAAGCTCTATCTGCTCTAATCAAGTATAATGTAAAGCAACAAGGGAATTTCACTCAAATATTTATAGAGGGGTGTTTTTAATTATACAATTGAAATATTTCAACTATTACACTGGGGAGATTTACATGAGCTTATTATGACTTTACAGACTTGATCTGGTTTAAATTGTGAAAGTCCTTTATAACTTCCTACATAAGGATCCAGATTAGAATTTCTTTAATCAGCTCAAATGTATAACATTTGAATTAACCATTCTTACAGTGTGCTTTTCCTGCTAGGGACTTAATGCACCCACACAAAATAGGAACACAGATTTGCCCAACAGAAAAGCAGTGAAGTAAACAAAGCCAAGGCAGTGTGTTCCAGCACCAGGACTGGCAGGCAATTAGCACCAGGTATGATGTGGGCTCTACAGACCTCTTTTCAAACAGTCCCAGTACTTCAAAGACTATTTCTGAGTGGTTTTCTACATCCACTTGCCACACACACAGATATATATGTCCACCAAATCACCACGGTAATTCTGTTTCATTAAAACATCAGGATATTTTTTGGTCAAAACTTTGGTCTATCAAAAGTCTAGCTACTCACTCCACCCAGATCTCTATTAGAAAGAAACATTTTTACAAGTTTCCTAGCTGTGAAGGTGACTCTCATAACTAATATACTGAAATGCATTTGAGGAGTCCTGGGCTGATTAATTTGAGGGATCTGAGATGTGAAAGCTGTGCTGGCAATCAGAACAAGGACTTAGAGCAGGTTTCTCAAAAGCCAGTCTGCACCTTGGAATCCCTGACAAGGGACAGACACATTGAAGTCTCTATCCCAATGGAAATATAAGTTTCATAACCTCCATATTCCTACAAATAAAAAAATTTGTCTGGTTAGCTGTGTATGTCCATGTTCTATAAAAACAGAATACATTGTATTTTCATTATTTTAGCGTGATCAAGACACACTTTATAATTAGCACTTCCTGACCCAGTCAGTCACCACAAGCACTACTAACTTTACATGGAGCCTTTTCAGAGATGACTAAAATCAGCTGTCAATATTAGAATCCAAATAGAATAGTTTCAAAAGTGACTAATACCTTGAAAAACTGAAATGGTTAACTAGATTTCCTTTAAGAAAACTGGTACTACATATTTTCTAAGAAAAGAAGCTTTTGTAAGAGATCTTATGTAGGTAACTAGAACGGAGAATCAAAATGGCTTTTAGATGTACTTGAAATCTTGGCAGAGTGTTAAGTGGGGTACCTGGACTGAGAAGCCCATGCTTGGAACTCCTGAGTGCTTCACTGATGTCATGAGGAAAATCCTCACTGTATCAGTTGTTCTAAGAAACGGGAAATTCACTCTACTAGGCAATACAGGTCCTGCTGTCACAAAGGCAGCACTTATCATTGAGTCTGATCAATTTGCAAACAACAAAAGACAACAATTTTTGGATTATCAGAAGACAATCTCTAACACTTTCATGTCCAATAGTTCTCCAAGTTAACTGATCAGTGCACAGTATCAGAAATGCCATAGGCAATGCTAGGCCACAAAGGCTCACAGCCCCTAATTCAACAGAGCACTTAGGCCTGATGTTTAATGCTTTATTTCAGCAGAATTCAAGGGCACATGTAAGTGCTTTGTTGAACAAGGAGGGATTTAGGCATATGCTTAAGTACTTCACTGAACTGCAACCAGGCTACTATTTATAGAAAGCTTTTTGTTCCGGTTTTATTGTTCAACACTTATAGTCATCCTATGGCTTTTCCTTCTGTATACCTTCCCCTCACACAGCAAAGCTTTTAGGGCTACATTTTTCTTCCACAAGTCACAGGTTTAAAATCAGAATGGATACCATAAGCTCCTCCAAACTCATATTTTTTTTCCATCATATTTACACAGAAATATGCAGGGTAAAAAAAAAGTTAGGCTGAATCGTAGGAAAGTTATGAAACCAAAAGTCATATGCAATAACAGGTTGAAAAAGCCTTTCCCCCCAGCCCAGCACTGCAGCATTCACATAGGAACCCAATGCTAATGTATGTATCCATAAGTGTTCATTTCAACTTCTCCAGGTGTCCTTCGGTGTGCAGTACTCTGCTCCACAGAGAAATTCAAGCAGAGTCATGTCTGAAGCAGAATTTTATTCAACTTGAAAAGACACCACTGTTGTACACTCTTTGCTGCTGCAGAGAGGCAGATTGCTAACAGGCACTGACTGCTGTTGTCAGGAGGCAAAAATACTTCCAAATGACTTCCAGTTCAACACCACTACCTCTGTATTTTCATTTAGAAAAATATCTCTCTCTGTCGCAGAGGGATCTGGACCTATCTTTCAGTGTTAACTAACATGTTTTCACCAATCTTTGCTTTGATTAACCAATGTCTTTTCACAGATATTGGTATGATAACAAAAAATCCACATCTCCCTAAAAATCTCTAAATATTATCTCTGCTTTACTAACAATGCCAGCAACCCATTGTTGTTCTTTTATAGATTTTATTCCCCAAAAATATATACACAGGGCTTCTATTTTCTGTATTTATACACAGATTACCCAAAGACAGTGCTGTGCTTCCAGGATGTTTTAAAGTCTGGCTGGAGAAGAGTGGTAGGCATAACTGACATCCCTCTGTTAAAACAGCTGGTAAAGGTATGTTTCCATAGAAAGCGACAACAAATGCAAGACTGTTTAGGAGTTCAGATGGTTTAAGGGGTAAGGATTCACGCAGATATTTTTTGAGACTGGAAGGAGAGAGCTAAGGTGACAGAGCAGTGATGGACCCTGGTGCACCAGGAGGGAGGCTGGGAGGGAAGGCACTGCTGCTGCTTTGTTTGATGCAGAGCCTGTGCTGCACAGCAGTCACAGCCACTGCATAGCCCACTTCCCACTGCCCTTCCCAAGGAAATCCACCACTGAGCTTTTGCTATGGAAAGCCGGCAGAGAGAAACTCCCTTTGCCTGGTTCTTGTGCTCAGGGGAACAGGATCTTGCCTAGCCTTTTAAATACTTGTACATAAACAACATCAAAGAGGACTCAGCATCCATTTCTCCTGTAATTCATGACTTTCACCTCTGGCTACTGAGATGCATTGGAAGGGGCAAAAATCAACCCCCAAAAGCACATTATTTTATCAGAGTGCCCTAACAACACAACCCAAAGCCACTAAAATCAATCAAACTTTTCACCATGTTCAGGAGGTACTGAATTGGACTGCAATAACCTTCAGCTGAATTATTAATGGTAACTCATAAGCCATTATCATGGGAAGATCTGTATTAGTCACCAATTTAGAGTGCTGTTTTCAAAAACATCCAACTTATGGATGCACAAATCCCACTGACAAGCCAACAGGACTTAAAATTCCATTTGGCTTCCATTCCTCCCCTTTTTAAAAATCCTGCCCTTAATACATTAAACATTCCTACTGTGTAATAACTTATTTGACAGTCAGGCCATAGATGTTACTTTACAAGAATGCAACACTTGGTGCTAAGTTTACAAATGTAGTTTTCCCTCCCTAGCACAGGATGAAATTTTAAGTGCAGGGTATTCTGTTCTAGGCAGGTTCTTCTACTTGAAATGCGCTGGTTCTCAGAATGGTGCCTACAAGAACAGCAAATAAACTGATGTTTTCATGTGCAGAAGAAACTGAATTGGTTGTGTATATGTAGAACCTATCACACTTCACTTCTATTTAAGTAAGTGGCTTTAATACTCTTGTTGAATAGCATTAGAAATACCTTGCTGATACAGTGCTTTGCACTTACAACCACATTTTCTATCCAAAATTCCCAATAGCTTTACAGACAGCAATGAATTAACCCTTTAAACATGCAGGTTAGCTGCACACTGCAGCAGTTTAGTTATAAATCTGAAACAACAGCCCAGCAAAGACAAGCAACTTGTAAGAAGGCAGACAATGTCCCCTAAGAGAGCAAGTAAAAATTGTCTTAGTTCCCCCATCCCATGTCCTAGCCACCACATACACACATCTTTTTAGCCTTTCCATGCTGCTTCTTTGAGAAGGAAACGTGAGATATGATCAAGGTGGAGCTGTGCTAACAAGATAAAGGTATGAACATGGAAGCCGTAACTAACGCTGCAGCTGTATTTTATTCTGATTAATAGGAAGGCATTGGCTGAGATTTTTAGGGCAGTGATACATTTCATGTAAGCATTCTCACAAGTCAACAGAACTCACTAGTACATTGAAAGGAAGATGTGAAGGAAGCACAAAAAAGAAGTGCAATTCAGGGCAACAACTTCAGTATGATTTGTAAGGTCTCTTGAAGAGATGATCAAGGAGTTCAAGGAAAGTGAGTTATCAACAAAAACATGTATCAAATAGTGCAACCAATTATCTCAGTGCAGAGGGAATTTAGGAAATGTTGTAAGAAACTGTTACTGTTACACCCAGAGTCCTTAAAGGCTTTGACTATCTGAAGAGATTGTACAAAAGGTGAAACAAGAGCATTTAACACAGAACAAGCAGAAGAGAATGGCACAAACGTCTCTGGTCTGCTCCAGATGAGCCAGCACACAAAAGGATCAACAACTAATGAGAGACACAAAAAGGCAATAGGAAAAGGATCTATAAATACAGCAGAAGTAAATGGGAGACAAAGATAAGCAGAGGTTCTAGTATTTAATGGGAAAGGAAAGAAAATAATAGACGGCAAAGAGAAAGTGAAGTATTCAGTACTTGCATCATAATATTTTCGTGTCTCCATCTAAAGGATAATGAAAAGCAAAAGAATTTCTAAAGTGATTTTTACCAAGAAGACAGGACTAGAGGCCTGAAGAAAAAAAAAATAGGCTAGAAAATATCAAAAGAAGCCAGACATACTCAGTCTGATAGAGAATGATGAAGTTCACTGCAGAGTACTTAAGGAATTACCTAAAGCCATCCCCAAACATGAGCTATTATATTCAATAACGCACAAAGGGAGGGGAACACTCCCCAAGGATAGGGCAGAGGCAAAACCAGCACACAGCTTCAAAAGGAGAAGCAACTGCAAACCAATCCACCTCCCTTTTATACCAAGGAGGTGTTGAAACAAGTTAAATATTCACAGAAGCATCGGAAGGATTAAATGCGTGAAAATAATCAGAACAGCAAACTAAAGACATTTCCTTTTGATATGGTAACTGGACTGCCACAGAAGGGAAACCCAGTAATACACAATTCATACTGGCTACAGCAAGGCTTTCAGTAACTGGCCAACATGATATCTTCATGGAGTGTAAGGACTGATAAGAAATCACAGTTGGTATGAAATTGCAGCTTAGTGGGTGCACTTTCTTTAGGAAAAAAAAAGAAAAAACACCACTCAAATTAAAAGTGATCACTAAAACTCACTGTCCATGGAATGAATCTCACAACTCACTGCACACGTCAGCAAATTCCAATAGAGAAAAATGTTTGTGAAGTAAGCAGGTAGGGCTCCTATCACCTTCAGTCCACAAGCAAACAAGATCAAAATTCAAAATAAAACTTAGTAAGTTGAAGAACTTGTTGAAAAGCAAACTGTAAGCAGAGCAAGGGTGAATCTAGACATGAAGTGAAAGCACAAACTAGACAAAAGCTGAGTTCCACTGGAAGGACCCTAGGAGGCACTGTAGACTATAAGCAACAAATAGCATAATGATATTTGTAAAAAGAAGGCATATGTCATGCCAGCATGTCTAACAGGTGTGTCACACACAAAGGAACCTTTCCATTTTTCTCTGCTGTCCAGAAACTTGCAAAACTTGAGAAGGAAGAAAAAAAACCAAAAACAATCACAAGAAAATTCATAGTAAATGCAATTCTGTCTTGTCACCTTATTTAGCTAGGGAGCAATAAATGTTAGCAGTGCCAAGGAAAAATATGATGGGAACACTGCTAGGTCACACAAAAAGCAATATAATACTGTATCTTTGGAGGGAACACACCCATTAACACCAACCTTCACAGGCCATAATGGCATTTTCTTGCTCCTACTGCTCTCAAATTCTTCAGCACTTGACACAGAATCACCAGGACTACAGTGTACAACACATTAATTTTTCAGAGTATTTAACCTTTCAAGAAGAATTATTCTACATCTTCCAGATTGATTCTTGTGGCATTTGCATGTTTAACTAAAAATGAGCCTAGTTTTTGTCAGGGTTTTCAGACACTTGGTACCCACTGTAATTAAGAAAAACCCAATAACGTGGAAGAGATTTTTCCAGATAAAATTTTTACATTTTGCCTTCATGAATTGCTTTCTACTATTTATAGGCCAAAACTCATGCCAGTCTTCTATTTTTAGTCCACATAAACTGATTTAAAGCTTGTCAAATAAAATGCTGGTGAACACATAGATTTTGTAAAATAAAGCAAACTACATTAGAACCTAAGACTAGAAGTTCAGTGCAGCAAAGCAGTTACATATAAACCTAATATTGCCACCAATTAGTTTTTCTTGTGAAGTTTTACTCTCAAAACTACCGTTTTGCTTTCCCTGTGACTGCAGGCCAACACCTAAAAATGCACAGATCCATTTCCTCAGATGACAAAGAACAAGCATCTTAATTCTTTTGGAGTAATTACCTTAAGCTTCAGCAATTGCTAAGGAACCTGATGATAGCAAAGAACATTTTTCTGCTTGATTATCATAAATCTCCTCATTCTTACTGCTGCTTAAAAATATTTTGAGACTCCTATTAGAATACTTTCTAGGAACCCATCAACCTATTGGAAGTTTTCAGTTTGGGTTACAGAGAACATTCCCTGAAAACAAAATTCCTATTATTTCAATCCTCTTAAACAGTATTAGCCTCTTGAAATAATAACAACATTACAAAAAGGTTTAAAATACCAAGAAAATACCTGAGTCACAAAAAATGAAATGCTGGATGGTCTAATACATGGCCCTATTTTGTAACGCTCTGCTGAACACAATCACACCTTCCATGAGAGAAGATTTCCTGTTACTGGGAATAACTTCCACTGATGAAGGATCATGTTCAAAAAACAGAATAGAATATATATGATCAGCAAATACATTCAAGGTGACACTGTGACTTTTGCACAGGAAAACTCTCCAAAGGCTTGGAATCTCCTCCTCATCATGAGGGAGCAAAAGGCATATGCTTAGGTGTTAGGCTCACTGCTAACCAAGAAAAAACTCCTGCTCACCAGATAACTCCTGAATCCTGAAACATTTTAGGAGATGCATGTAATACGGAGTAAACATCAGCAGCTGCAGTACTTTTAAGGAACCTTCATCCCTGCTGCATGATTTTATATAGACATACTTTTCAGAAAGTCCAATGTAAGTTATTTTAGGCATGTTTAATAAATAAATTAGGCTACAAATAATTCCCCAAACACTGCAGTAACTTATTAATCTTAGCAATAGAAATGCTGAAGAGAGACAGCTCCAGCATTCTGGCTTCATAATGCACGAAGTTTTTCAGAACCTGAAATGCAAAGCCAAGGTCAAACTGCTGCAAAGCTTGGTGGGCGTGAGAGGGAAACGTGATTCAGTCTTGCAGCTCCAAATCCTGTCCCTTCAACTACTGAAATCAATCCTTGATGAATCTGTAAACCCATGTGATGGTTTCCGTATATACATACAATGGCTGTATGTAATGCTACATGCAGGCAGGAAAAGTATCTCCCTCACCACAAGCAGCAATGGATGAACACAGGTTTGGTTCTGAAAAACCCACTGCTTTTTAAAGGTGTTCCACTAGACAATGGAGAAATTCCTTGTGAAAACAAAGATTCTTGCACTGTGACAACTGTACTGCCTAGTACACAATATTGCTGCTGCTGCTCTTCTACAGATGTTCAGCTGTTGCACCACTACATTGCCTTCACAAGCCTTTGGCACCCCAAATGCACAGCTTTGGGAAGCTGAGAAATTCTTTGTGCATGGCCTTGGAATAAGAGTGATGGGAAGACTGTAAAATCTGCCAGCAACATAAGGCCTTTAGAGGAGAGAAAGAGCTGAAAGCAGATAAATACACTTCCATGAGAGAATTGCTATGGAGGCTCTGAGAGCACCAACCTGAGCATTCACTCTCCAGAAAGATACTTAGAGGTAGCAATGAACCCTCCAAAGTACAGTTCCTATTGTACATGTTAAATATGTAGAAACTCCTGCCTGCAAGAAACATTTAAAGCTTTTTTGGTTTACATTCCCGTGCGTGAGGGCACTGCAGTACAGTAGCTATTTTATTTATATGTTACAAAATATTCCAGAATTCTGCATGCAACATTCAAAATATGTGAAAACAAGGCCTTTTACATAATGACCTTTGGATACAAGTCCATGCTGATGAATATGGAGTGACCCAGGAAAATGCCAGTTACACACCCCTTAGCATATGCAGTATTAGATAACACAAACATGAAAAGTTGGTCACACCTATAAAATGGAAGTCTGAAACATTTGCCTACTAAATAACTGGTTATGAAGATGAAACCTTTCTCAGAGCAGGCTTTGGCAAAATGAGATTTTAGAAAAGCCTTTCTGATTTAGCTGATAATTCTGCAGCATGAACATACTGAGACCAACGTGTATCCCAGCCACTGTGACACGCAGTACTGTCACCTCTACTATCCTACTACACACAAATATGATTTGTTCACACTCACTTTTCTCTTCTTGAAGATTTTAGATTTTTCTTTTCAGATAATTCAAACTATTTAATCCTTTTGCATTTGCACTTCTATACTTAAAATAATCTGTGTTTAGATTTTAAATATAAATTTAAATTATTTTAAATTTTCTTTTACAAATATTTTACAAATATTTCCTTTCAGAGGACAACTTAAGTCCCACGTAGAACTCGGTCAACTGCAGACCTTTACTGCACAGTATGTTATATGTAAAGCTCTTTACATATTTTAAACAGAATTTTAACAATAAACAGGTTTTAAACAGAATTCTCACGTCTCCATGCCAATGGTAAACTCCATCAGAAGTCTGAACTTTGTTCAGATGTTTATTTTAAAAGATTTCAGCAGCCACATCATTTTGCTTAAACGTAAACATTCGTTCTGTTCCCAATTCTCTCCTGCACTATCGTCTCCCATCAGACTGTCACTAGAACAATCACTTATCTCTTGTAAAATTACTCTGCTTTTTCCTCATGGTCAACACAGACTATTTTCCCCAAATGCAGTCACCATCTTGCATCTATTCTGAAGTTACAATGCCAGTTTTAGGGTATTTTGAGTATCAGAATTTTCTTTTTAACCTCATTCATTATACTTTAAACTGCCTATACTAAGCAGAACATGCAGGACTTATTGATGTAGATAAACTCTAAGTCTAAGCACCTAGAGGATTATCAACATTCAGACAAACAGTCTTACTTGCTAGTCACACCACTGAAGTTACTGTGGTAAATGACCTGAAGTGCTTTATTCTTGGCTAACAAAGGACAACGAACCAGACAAATGCACCAGGTTTGACTCAGCCATCTACAAAAAGGCAGCAAACACTATCTGAGGTGCCCTATTGTGTCTGGTACGTGACGTGGGACACGGTGGAGACTCAGAGCCCTCTGAGGCAGTGCCAAAGGCCAGGAGGGGTACCCTAAGGCATATCCAATGACACTAAACGCCTGTCTGGGAAAAAGCAAACCAAACCCACTGGCTGTGACCGTGTCCCTCTGGTCTCCCCATTCCACTCCTCCAAAGTGAATCGTATTGAGGTGACAGCATTACAGGACACCATAGAAATATACTCATTATCTCCCCATGGAACCTGTCAAAACCAATAAAAATGTACTTAACATAATAAGGAAATAGGGAATTGAATGGTTAAAAGATATGGTTTGGATAGAGAGAGGTGCCAGACATTTGGATCAATATCACATTCAATATTGATTCAAAGCCTGGATAATCAAGAGGTTGTGGTCCTCGATTTACAGCATGGGAGCAAAGGACAATGCCAGTACTGATATCAAAGAAAAATTCAGGGTAACATAATACTCTGCATTCATTCTACTAAGTGTTAAAGTGAAGATGTTAATAGTGACACTAAACTGAACATTTAATACACATTCTTTGCTTTAGGAAGACCTTACAGCAATGTCCATTTTGAAAACAGAGCTCAGCATTAGACCACGAAGCGTTAAAAAGAATACTGAACTAGTTAATTAGTAAGGTACACAGACAAATTGCTTCTTCACGTAAAAGCCATGAAAATGCTGTATCCTATTTGAGTCACTGCATGAAAATTAGTCACGTGTAGGTGAGGGGACAGGATCAGAAACGAAGTGCTACTTGAGAACACGACGGCACGCGTGCAGTCCCACTCAAAGACCTGCTTACATAACCAAGGGCTCGCAGGACCTACCAGCCATACACCAGGATTCTTTAAAAGATTTCTTTTTACTGTCTGGGAGTTGAGTTACAGCAGTGTCAACTTTCACACTGTTTAAAAACTTACATATTAGCTTATTTCAGTAGCAGTGAAGCCCTGCTCTACATCATTGCTTTCAGCTTGCCTATCTTCCCAGCACCTTATCTTGGTATCCAAGCTTCTCAAATATCACTTTACTACAAAATACACTTTAAATAAAAAGAAAGTAAAGAAAGTCTTAGCATAGGATTAGATTGGTGCAATGTGATAAAAACGCACAATAAGACGGGACAAAAAAAAAAAACCACAGGCAAAAACGATCAGCAAGAAATACACCGAAAGAAATAAAGTTTTGGACTTTTTCAGTAAAGGAGAGGTTTCCTCCACCTCCAATACAACAGGCCTTTCAAAGATGCATAACGGAAGACAGTGTTCTCCCTTTCACATTTCTAGGTGTCGAAATTTTAGAAAAAGAACCTCTTCTGTTCAGCGGCGATAGGAAACCGCGTCTTGACATTCAGGCAAAGGAGATCTACAGCG
>NW_008667094.1:0-578 GCF_000695815.1 Acanthisitta chloris | reverse complement strand
ACTCTTGAGGGACCCATAGCTCTGTCCCCAATCTCAATGACACCAGTTGGGTCAGGACAACACCCATGACTCTTGAGGGTCCCATAGCTCTGTCCCCATTGTTAGGGACACCAGTTGGGCCAGAATAACTCCCATGACTCTTGAGGAACCCAGAGCTCTGTCCCCAGTGTTAGGGACACCAGTTGGACCAGAATAACTCCCATGACTCTTGAGGAACCCAGAGCTCTGTCCCCAGTGTTGGGGACACCAGTTGGGCCAGAATAACTCCCATGACTCTTGAGGAACCCAGAGCTCTGTCCCCAGTGTTAGGGACACCAGTTGGACCAGAATAACTCCCATGACTCTTGAGGAACCCAGAGCTCTGTCCCCAGTGTTGGGGACACCAGTTGGGCCAGAATAACTCCCATGACTCTTGAGGAACCCATAGCTCTGTCCCCAGTCTCAAGGACACCAGTTGGGCCAGTGAAACTCCCATGACTCTTGAGGAACCCATGGCTCCATCCCCAATCTCGATGACACCAGTTGGGTCAGGGCAACACCCATGACTCTTGAGCCCCCCATACCTCTCCCCCCCCCTC
>NW_008667093.1:0-18576 GCF_000695815.1 Acanthisitta chloris | reverse complement strand
CCCACTCCCAGCCTCTTTCTTTTAACTCTCTATCTCTGATCCTCCAAGGTGACCTTTTCTCCCACTCCTAATACCAAATTTTCTGGCTGAGTGACGCTGAGCACTGCTGCCACCCTGGCTGGGGGTCCCTGGGCTAGAGGAGCAGGATTTGGAGCTGCAGTCCCAACCTTGGGACAAGGCTGTGCCACACTAAGGTTGCTGTGCTGAGTGGGCAAAGAATCCAGAGCCAGAACGATGGAAGGGGGTAAAACCCTACAGTTCCTGCCCTCTTTGGGAGAGGTTTATTTGGCAATTGGAGCCTCATCAGTTATAACCTCACAGGGGATGATCCAGGGTTCTTCTGCTTTAGCCAGAGCCTGAGCAGCGAGCGCTAACTGCTGCCTATTAGGAATAGCTATCACATCTAATTGTTATCCTTGCTGCTGATTGAGGGGGGAAGTGGAGGGATGGGAAGTTCAGCCGGGTGACATGATGCAGTTTTAATGAGTCTCTCTTTTTCTTTCCCTTTGCTTCTTCCATTTATTTTTTTTTCCCCCTGGCCTGGCTGTTTTAATATGGAAATATAGTAAA
Organism: Acanthisitta chloris; assembly: GCF_000695815.1. Classification (NCBI taxonomy): domain Eukaryota; kingdom Metazoa; phylum Chordata; class Aves; order Passeriformes; family Acanthisittidae; genus Acanthisitta; species Acanthisitta chloris. The sequence continues at coordinate 18,006 of NW_008667093.1, read as the reverse complement.
TTTGAACAAAATCAGGCTGGCACAGAGAGCAGAGACGGAAGGCAAACCTCCAGGAGGCTTTCAGCAGTCGCAGGGCAGCAATAGCACTACAGAAGCAATTAGTTCCTTAAGTTCTTTAGTGCAGGGCCTTTGGATGGGGGTGGACAGTAGATTAAGCCCTGCTTCATTTGCCTATTTATTCAGCTGTCAGAAAGCTGAAAGGGTTAAATGGTCTGTTGGAGAAGAAAGCCTCCACAGAACCAGCTCCTGAGTGCCTGTCCCCAGCGTGGGGAGCAGACAGCACAGCGTGGCTCGCTGCAGCCTGACCTCATGCATTAAATAGTTAAAAATGCACTTTTTTTTTTTTTTTCCCCCCCTTTCCCAGCAGATGCAGAGCTGCGTGGTGGGGTGGCAGCACAACCTGACTCAGCAAAGGCTCCTGATGTCAGAGCAGCCCCATCGGTGCTGGAATTCACCCCAGCAGAGAGCAAAGCCCAGGGCAGGCTGCACCTAAAGCCAAAAACACTCTGCAGAATTAGTCTGAGTTTGGAAAAAGAGGATTTCTGAACTGGGGTACAGGTCTAACACCGGGAGAGGCTGGTATGCAGAAACAGACTCTCTGTCTCTAAATAATGGAGAGATTAAGCTTCACATTTAGATCTGGTTTGTATTTGTTCCTTTGCTTGCTTCCCCTTCCCTGCAGCCGCGTGTGACCGAGCTGTGCATCTCAGGGCTGGAAAGATCCCACGCTTCCCTGCACATTCCAGCTTGTATTTTCCACATTTCATCATAACTGGATTTCAAAAGTTGACTCTCCCAGTGAAGTTGTTTTGCTTTGTATGCCTCGACGCGCACACTCTGCATCAATTGTGTCTGTAGCAGGGAAGGTTTTAATTACAGAATCATGTTTGTGGTGCATGACCAGTTTATCCTCAATATAGGTCACTAATTTGGATTCTCTTTTGGCTGAAGGATCCCTTAGTGCAGTTTGCTGTGATGTCTGACAGCCCCAGAGCTTTTGCTCTTGCTCTCTGTGTTATTTGAGATACAAATCCGAGAGAATCTGTTTTCACAATCTAAGAAATGTGTGTGTTTGATTGGTTGTTGTTCCAGGATTTTTTTTTTGCTTGAAGAATTAAAAATGTAACATATTCAAAGTGTGTTTAGAGACAGAGCTCACATACAATCACACACACAGAGGAGGAATGCCAGTGCGTATGGAGTATGATAGCTCAAAACAGAGAGAGCATGTAATGCAATTTTGTTATAGCATATCATTGAATTTTGTTAATGTAATAACCTGAAATAAAGTATTAAGACAGATTGACATGCCTGGGTAGCACAGCTGAGGATTCAAATATTTAAATCTAACATGTTCTAGCTTGTTCCTAGTGAAATCGATGGAAGTTCTCCTTCACAGCTGATTGCAGTGGGGAAAAATGGATCCAGCTTATGCAGAATAATGATAGGAAGGGGAATGGGCAGGTTCAGCTGAGTTTTCAAATGTTGATTTCTTAGCACAAATCAGCTCTAATTTCTGTTTGGTTTTTGGGGAGGTTTTGTTTTTCTTTCTGCGGTGTGGTGGGGGGTTTTTGTTAGAGAAAAAAAGAGAAGCTATTTTCTTCGCCATCCATAAATAAAATAGAAATCATCCCAATGCAAGGAAGGAGAGAAGGAAGAGGGTGAAAAACCTGTTTCATCTGCATCTTCTTTTCATGACTTAATGATGTAAAACTTCTTTTGCCACTCTTTTCTATTTGCCACTTTATCTACCCAAAGGATAAGACCATTATCCTGCTGGAACCTGGGGATTCTCTAAGTCTGCACACAATTGGCACAAAAACTTAAAACCATTTTTTTTGAGTTCCAAATCCAGAAAACATAAATATAACAAAAAATATCATAGTTTCACTCTCAGTTTACAGGGGGAGTCACATTTTTTTACCAGTCACCTGTCTCTGTCTCAAGAGCATCCTGATCAGGTAGTCACTGTCTTAGCTGCCTCCTAACATAATGTTTAATTTTATTCCAGGACTGTGCAGCTTCACATTAGCAATTTGGGTCTGGGCATTCATCCTCCAAACTGACTTCAAAAGATTTTAACAACAAGGCAGTAGTTCATATTTCCATCGAGACAACAGCGATGCCCCAGTTAATCACAGGAGAAGGAGGCTCCAACCCAGATCTCAGAAAGCTGAAATCTTTCAAAAAAGACTAAACCTATTACAAATTGTTTCTACCATCACCCCTCCCTGGGACCATCTCCTTTGATTGACTTTGAACATCATGAAAGTTCTGAGAAATAGAAAACTTCCATAATAAGACTCACACAAACACATTTCAAGCTAATGCAAATTTCCATGCTAAAAACATGCTGCTTCAAAATGCTTCCTCAGATTAAAAGCCGAGTTTTCAAAAATAAAGCTGTAGCAGCTACAAAAGCAGACTGGAGGATTTTGCTAGAAATAAGGAGGAAACACCTCAGTTTTCCTTCAAACAAAACTAAATCAAATGGATTAATGAATGGCTAGGAAAATCGACAGGAAGGGTCCTGACATTTCCAATAGGAGCTTTGAAGGGAAAGAAAATGGTAATTCCCAGACCTCCCAAAACAACTCAAAGAAATCTTTTCTGTGATAGATGTCTGGAAAGAGGAAAAATGCATATACCAAAATACTGCAAGGCCACTGAGGGAAGGGCAAGAGAAAATCCATTCCACTATCTCCAGTCTCCCGACTGTAAATTCAACCTAAATGATTTCAGGTTTTAGCTACAAGGTTCCTATGGCTCGTTTAGTTCAGGTGGTGGTTTCGTTTGTTGGCTTTTTATTCAATTGCACTTGACAAAAATCATAAACCTCTCAGCTGCTGAATCCTTCCTGCACCAAGCACTGCTCGCAGCATTCCTGGGAAGGTTCATCTCTTGTGGCAAAAAAAGAGTTGGGGGAGGCAGATGGGATCAGCCACCCAGCCCTGCTCCCCATCCCACATCCAAGGGAACGGACAACTCTGGCAGGGTGTGACCTTGGTGAGGACATTCCATTTGCAGCTTCCTGGGAAAGCAAGGTGCCATCCCCTGCTCTGGATGGCTCCTTCAGTCTCTGCTTTCACATTCAAATCAGCTTTGCAGGGCTCAGGGCTGGACACTCACCCCAAGCCAAGGGCCAAAGTGTAACTTTGTGTTCCTCAACACTGGGAATACAAATTGGAGCCCAAATCATTTCCTGGAGTTATTTCACTGTAAATTTAAATGGCCTTGGCACTGTGAAGCTCTCTCATTTATTTTAAAAGCAGAAAAGATTTATTTCACCCAGAAGTCATTCAGAGTGGGATGGAGAACAACCAGGACGTGGCTTGTTGTTTTTCCAACAACAGCCAAAGTCAGGGCTGCCTTTGGGTTGGATTGCAGGGGAGTTGAGGCACTTTGATTTTTATTCCAAATAATCTAATTTTTTTTCTGTATTGCCCACACATCATCTGACATAACTCCTGGTACTCTTATGTGCCATTTATCCCTTTTAAATCCACCTGGGTTTTAGGTATCAGCTTTCAGAACCATTCCTGTATTTCTTGTACATGTCAAACACAAAAGTCCGTTCATAGGAATTCAGGTTATTTTGGCAAATCTAGGACCACTCTCCTGGTCACAAACAAATTTTTGCTGTTGAGGACTATTCTCAGACACAAATAAATACTTAGCATTAACCTCTTTCCTCCCAGAGATGGAAAAACAGGTTAAGGAAGGAAAAATGACCCAAACACAAAGAACAGACCTGCGGGAAAGCTGAGCTCACTGCTCATGCTCCTGGCTGGCAGCCCCATCTCTGTACCACTACTCAAGCTCTACATCTTTGCAGGGTATGCAACTGGCATATGGAATTTTTAAAAGCAATTTTGTAAAGATGGGCTTCTATTTCTGTGCATGCCATAGCTTTTAATCCTGAGGCAGAAACAACCAATGCCTGAGTTTTGCATGCATGCATATGCATTACCTGGAAAAGGCAGGCGAATGTCAGTTTTGGGTTTCTACCAAAATCTTCCCTTAGCTCAGTTTTTCTCAGGAACTAGAGAACAGACAGAAGCAGAGCCCTCAAAATATGTTTTCAGGATTTAAAATGCAAACTGCAGCCTTCCTCCCTTCCCCACATGTACTCGGATTGAAATTCAAGGCTCTGGGGAACTCACAGATCATCCCTAGATGGAGCACGAAGTGGCCAAGGTGGACAACACACCATAGAGGTGAATACTGAATTTGGGTATGAGCTCTCTGCTGGATGAAAAACATGTGCAGAGAGATGCTGGAGGGAAATAAAAGCAGGGACAAGAGGTATTTTTGACCAGCCTGCTGTTATTTGAACACAGACTCAGGCTTATGCCGTGCAGAAAGGCTCCAGCCCCTAGGCCAGCGCTGGATATTAACTACGCAGAAGAGGTTTCGAGCTCTGCCTTCAGGGTTGGTGCTGGACTCTCTTTTGTCATATATTCATATCTCCTTTGTATGCAATCCATTAGCTGAGGCTGTGCAAAGGCTGTCAGGTGTATGAATAGAGCCAGGCACGTATTGGATCTGCAGGAAAGTACAACATCTCTGGGTTTTCATGGATGCTCAGCAGCTAGGCAAGGATGATGGTTGTTGGACTCAGTTATACATGGCTGAGAAATTCAGCCAGTACCATGACTTGTTTACTGCCCACTCCAACAGGAATTGGCCCTAAAATCTGGTAAAGCTGTGAACAGCTCTCCTTCAGTGAACTAAGATGAGTGTTTGTTCATACGTGTTCTTTTAGATGCTTATTGGCCTAACTGGCTTTTCATTAACTCAAGAGCTCTGATCTTAATTTTAATATTTTGAGCATTTATTGCCTTGTAGCTATATCATCTGACTCTCTCTATACATGTTCTAGGTCATCAGCAGTTTGTTTTCACTTTCCTAACACTGACTTTTAAAACTATTCAAACAGGTCATACTAATTCCTACTGAGGAATCCTGAAAAATATGCAAGGCTTGATCACTTCTGGGCTCAGACACCTCACTGAAATTTGGGGTTGCATATGCAAGTGTAGAAATGAGTTTTGCTGAAATCATGCATGGTAAAATAATGTTTTCCTTTTTTTTTTTCAAACAAGAAGTTGGCAAAAAATTGCTGCCTCTCTGTGCATTTTAGAATTTCATAATTCACTTCCATAGGGTTAAGTCCAGTTTTATTAAACTTTGAGGTCTGGACAAAGTTTGTCCTTCAGATACAGAGGAGAAAAAAAAAACCAAGTGGAAAAAAAGATTCACCTTTTGGTGAGTGAACTTCTCTTTCCTGTAACTATTTACTCTGATTCCAATAAATCACTTATTTCTTAACCTTTTAGAGGTTTATATCACCAAGATAGAAAAAGATATTAAAAGTAGGGATAACCATCACTTTTCTATTTGTGTCCTGTCTAGAAACTTCCAGTCCTTGGATCAAACACCCCAGAGATATCAGTGTGGCCCAGGTGTCACCTTCTGTCCTCGACTTGCAGAAGCTGGTTAAGCTGTGCAGATTTAATTGGTATCTACATTTACTTTTGTGAGTTTTTTTAATCTTGCCCTTGGGTTGTCTCTCACTATGATCTAAACTAAGTGACAGCAAGGTGAAAGGAAGTGATTAATATTGGGTTTAGTGTCAACTACATTGAGCCCCTCACTCTGAGAGTTCATCAGTGATGGCCATGGTCAAACTCTGCACCACACAGGATTTGGCTCTGCTAATATACAAGTGAATTATCACACACAGCCAGAACAACAGGGTCTGATGGGATGCAAAAGCCCAAGAATTATATCAAACCATAAAATAATGAATTTTCCGCTGGGCTAGAACTGTCATGTTATTGGAAAGGAGCAACTGAGAAAATTCCACTGTTCTCCAGTCATCTGAAGGGTGGTGGGACATGCAGGGATGCAGAGCTCTGGCTATCCCAGCTAAGCCTAACACAGACCTTCAGGCACAGAAAACACCCTTCAGACCTTCCACGTCTCTGGCTTTCTTCTCACAATCTTCAGGCTCTCTTCTTGATTTGAGGGCGAGAAAAATCCACTTGGCATTTGCAAATGGCTGTGATTCAATGCAGCGAAGGGTCTCTACCGCCGCCAGCCTCTCTGAGCCTTGGGAACTCCTTGTGCCATAATGAAATCACATCTGCTGCCGAGTAGGGAGTCAGTGAAGGATGGATGAGTGGGGAGATGCTTTCTCAGGCAGGCTGGGCTCTCCTACTTCCTGAGTTTAACATCCATGTGCTGCACCATCTGGGGTGTGCGTTGGACCAGGCATCTGCCCCAGACAGAGTGACTCTTGGGCAGGTGAGGGGGTGGATCAGGGTGGCACAAGGACCATTTTGCAGTGGGTCAGCTGTTAGACAGTGAGGGTTCTGATCCTTTTAGGCACTATCTCACAAAAACCAGTATCACAAACGGGTGCCCTGTTTCCAATGAGAGGCTATCCTGGGCTTGGGAAAGCCCAGAGAAGTGGATATAAAGGCAAACAATCAATCTCATCACTGATTCATGGTAACAAGTGCCTGCAGAAGTAGCACTCTTAACAAATTTCTCCAAGCTCTTAGAGCATCTAAAGAGCAGATCACTATGTCGTTTGCTTTATGGGTCTATGGAGGATCCGACTGGGTAAGAAATGCACATATTTAAGTTTATGGGAAGCTAAACCTAACACTTAGTGCCCAGCTATGTACATATTTAGCTCTTTGCATCCTGAGGTCTACTCCTGCCATATGGGGCATTCTGGCTGACCAAACCAGAATGAGTTCTCTAATTATTTAATTGCTATAGCAGGATGATACTGGTTATTAATATAATAAATAATAAACAATATGTCTTAAACTATAAACCCCAAAGAGCAAGTCGGACAGATGAATGGGAAGAAAAAGAGGGATAGAAAAATATTTGTGTCACTAGTAAGGATGAAACAGTGGCACTGTAGGAGTCAGAGAAGTGGAAATACAGGGAAAATAACAGTGTGGTCCCTGCCTTGTGCTGAATCTGCACAAACACACACCATATGAAATAGTTTCTGTCCTAAGGACTTAAAATTCATGGCTTAGTCTGAGTGAGAAAATGCCTTTATGAAGTCTGTCTCTCTCTCTCTTTCTTGTGTCTCACTGAGGAAAGATCTTCAGGGGTAGAAAGAGCCATGCCAGTGGATTTTATCATCTCCAGCTGGATTTTCACCTCCATGCCCACAGAGAACAGCTTGCTCACAGAAAGGGTTTGCAGAGGGAGAGAGGGAAAGGACTGCCAGGGAGAAGCAAAGGAAAATGCCTTTATGAAGTCTGTCTCTCTCTCTCTTTCTTGTGTCTCACTGAGGAAAGATCTTCAGGGGTAGAAAGAGCCATGCCAGTGGATTTTATCATCTCCAGCTGGATTTTCACCTCCATGCCCACAGAGAACAGCTTGCTCACAGAAAGGGTTTGCAGAGGGAGAGAGGGAAAGGACTGCCAGGGAGAAGCAAAGGAGGATCAGAGAGCAAGGGAAATGAGAGCAAGAAGAGAAAGAGGCAGGACAAGGTCTCTGCTCATCTTTTTTTGAGGGAGAATGGAGAGATCCTTTAGGGGGACATGCAGGGTATAGATGGGCAGAGGAACAGGGTGGGAGAAGCCCAGCAGGGTAAGAGGCAGGGCTGGAAGTCATAAAGAAAGGTTTTACTGCCAGAGAGGGTGACATTCAACTAATCTCTCCCTGCTGGCAGTGAGCGGAGCCTGGACCTGACATCTCCACAGGCAGGTCCTACATGGGCTCCCTGCCATGGTCACCTCCCCAGCTCTCCCTTCCTCTCATGTCAGTGGGCAGAGCAAGAGAAGGGACAACGTTTACTGTGTTTTATTTTCATGCAACAAAAGAATGGCTTGGATAGAAAACATCAGTATGTCCTAACCCCCCACCCTACCTCCTCTGCTAGAAAAACTCCTGCCTTTGCTTTTTACTGCCTCCACCAAATGAAAAGCAGAGGTCTCCTCAGTGTTGGAGAGGCTGATGTGGATTCCCATCCCTCTCCCTACCACCCCTGCTACTTCCAGCTCTGGAGGCACCAGGCCACATCTCTAGCAGCAAAGCCAAGGACTCCCTGAGAATTTTGCCTGAGTACCTTGAGAGAGGCTGGGAATTTTGGCAGTGAGGAGGGGAAAAGACAGGAGAGTAATAAGAATAATCATTCCCAAACACAGAACTCCACATGAATGAACTGCTCCAAGGTCACCTGGTAGATGGCATAGAGACAGGTGGGACAGAATTCATCCCTGTTCCCTGTCCTCTAATGAAAGATGCACTTTAATGTGCTGATTACATTTGCACCAACTTCTTTTAAGTGTGAAACAAATGCAGAAACTCTAGAGATTTGCTGCACTGCAAAAAAGATCTTTACTAAGCAATTTGCTTAAAACACCCATTTCCGTATGTAAGTTTTGTGGGGTTTACAAATTGAGAACAGAAACATATTTGTGTAGTAGGTTTAAGGCATTGGGTTTACACCTTGTCTGTAATTTCATCAAAATTGTCCAGGAAAATATGTATTTTTTTAGGCTAGTGCATCAGTGATGACACAAGGAGAAAGAAGAAGTACATCTCACTGGGGCAGTGTGGACAGGAGGGCCTGTTTGTTCTGGAAAGAATTGGAAGAAGAAGAAGAAAAGAAGTGGATCACTGTGGTACATTAATTGTACAAGAACTGCAAAATGGCTGAAAACAGAGGAATGGTATTTATAAAGCTGTCTAGTCTTGAAAAGATCAAAGGCAGAGGTAGAGAAATAATCCATTGGACGTGTCTAATTGCAAAGCTTCTATTGCAAAAAAAAGAAAATAAAAATCTCTGGCTGTTTCCCTTGCTCTGCCTGGTGCTCAGTCCTCGTGGCTGTGCAGGCACTCACAGAGGAGCAGCCACAGCCAAAGCTGCAGCATTCCCTGCACGGCTCTGCCTGCGGTGACAACGCACGTGTCTGGAGGAAGGACAAACCTGGAGTGTCTTTGGAGGAGAGAGCTTGGAGCAAGTCACAGGACCACTGGCTGTGACACCCAGGGCTGTCACACTGGGGACAAGACGGCTAATTCCACTCAGGGCTCGCTCAGAGGAAAAAGCCTCTGGGATGCAAATGCCCAAATGCCCTTTGATGGGTGCTGGAGGGAGGCCAGATCCCCTTGAGAGCCTTCCCCCAAATGCTCCATGGTTGGGTGGACTCTGCAGTTCACCCATCCCAAACTGCTCCAAATCTCCTTCCAAATCCACCAACTGCTGTCCCCACTGCCCTGGGGAGCAGGGAGGGCAGAGATTGCTGTCTGGAGGGGAGTTTCGCAGCCTGGTGAGGGGACAGGAACAAGTAGGGCAGGGACAAGCAGGGAAGGGGCAGGAGGAGGTTGGGACAGCGAGGACAGCAGCAAGCAAAGCAGGGACAGGCAGGACAAGGACACAAACAGGCAGGACAGGGACGGGCAGAGCAAGGGCAGAGCAAGGACAGGGCAGGAACAGACAAGGCAAGAATAGGCAGCGCAGAAATGTACAGAGCAAAGGCAGGGAAGGACAGGCAGGGCAGAAGGGGCAGAGACAGACAGGGTGGGGGGCTGAGGATAGTGTCTGTCCCTGTATTTTGGGACAAGGGAGCGGCAGAGACCTCCTCTCTCCCCGAGACGGGCGCGGAGGGAAGGGAGGGACAGCCGCAGGACGGAGGATGGCGAGGGGCACCGCGGGCACAGGAGACCCCTCTGTGCCCCTCCAGCGCTGCTGTTCCCTGGCTGCAAAGGGGAGAAATCGCCTTCCCTCTGCTCGCCCCGAGGGCTACCCCGATGGTCCCCCCGACGGTCCCTGCGATGCTCCCGCGGCCGCCGCTCCCTCCCCTCGGCGCCGAACTAAGGCAGGAGGCTCAAAAGAGCAATTTCACAATTGCCTATTAAAATGAGGCTGGGCGGAATTGCATTTCCCCGTCCCTTTAATCCAATAAGTCAGAACTTCTAAACTGATTAATTACAAAATTAATGAGTAAAATGGCAGCGTTTGGACGAGGCGGGATGGTGGGGGATTTTATTATTTTTTTTTTAATGTTGTGCTCTTTAAAAAGACTGATGGAAATAAAGTTACCTCAAAGCATCAGGGTGCTTTGATGCCTATAATAGCAATTTAGTTATTACATTAATAGATTTCCTCTTTATTTTTAACAAGGCATTGTTAAATATGGTCTTGTTTTGTCTGAACGAGGAATATTGGAGTTTGCATTTCCCATTATACGAATTCTCCCTGTGCAAAGAATTATTTGGCATTAGTCTTCTGCCTTAAATCTCAGCATTAAAGAGAGATTATCAGCACGTTTCATGGGGGGAGAACTGACAAACCCCCAAAGCCGTGTATCACCCTTGTCCCACCACCCCGACTGCAGCACCGGAGCTTGTGTTTACAAACACACTTTTCCCTCTAGAAACTACTGCATCCAACTTAGCACAACCAACCCCCGAGACGGAGACCTCTACCCAGAATCCCAGTTAGACAGGGCTGATGATTCGAGATAGCACCAAAGCATCAGTTCAATACATACTAAATACAATTTTTCGCCCCCCTTAAAACTCCGCTGGAGAAAACACAGAGGTGATGCTGTAGCAACAAAGATACAGGAGTTTTACTCTGTCATAATCAACTCTGAGGTGCCTTCATTTCAGCCTTTGTCATGCTTGTCACAGAGGAGCCAGAGATGTTTGCCAGGGTGATATCCGCAGGTCTCTACAGTGGTTTTTCCCCACTGCAGCCCCAGCGCAGGATGCTGCAGCGGCTCGGAGCAGCGCCGGGAGCCGGCGCGGATGCTGCCGGGCTGCTCACGGGAGCTGAATGTGTTTGGAAAGCTCTCCTGGATCAAACAGGCTCCTGCCTCCTTTAGGGACTCGTATTTTTAGGGCAAATATTTAAGGAGAGGTGAAACTTGAGGTGGGTTGGAGATCTTTTTTTTCTTTCTGAAAGCACTGCTGGTAAATAAAGGAAGGGAAAAGGGGGATGGCAGCGATGCCCAGTAAAGCACAAGTGGATATTTGTCCCTTCAGCTGTTGTTTGGTGAGTGCAAGGAAGGTGCCTGTCCCCTTTACTGGGACCTTTGCTAGTGAGATGAGATGATTTGGAAAGCGGGGGGGGAGGGGGGGAAATACAATAACAATACTGTTTTCCCCCCATTCCTTAGAGTAAAACAATCTCTTCAGAGCCCTCACAGCCAGGAGCACATTCCTAGGGATGTCTCGGGATAAACACATTTCCTAAAAGCAAAACCACCCAGAAATCTGCCTAGGAAAAAGGAATTCCCATAGCCTACCTGGGGGCACTCTCTAGTGTCAGGCTGCTCCCCCAAACACAGATTGAGTATTGAAGATACCTGCAGGAAGGGGTGTGGGTGGGGAGGGAGGGGGTGAAGAGATGCTCCAACCCATGGAGTGGGGGCTCAGCCCTGGCTCAGCCTTGGCTCATTCACCACTCTCAAGTGAAGGAATGACTGAGCTAAAACCGCTGCTCAACTTCTGCGGGGGAAGCCGAGGGTACAACACCAGAATTCACACATGAAACAGGCAAACACAGCTGCAGACACCTCTGAGGACAAAACATGTCCTCGTGTGTCTGGACAGATGAACAGCAGCATAGCCAGCCCAGCTTGGAACCCACAGGAGCTATAGGAATTTACAGATATACTCTGTGAAATATCTCCATAAAGATCTATACTACAGGCTCTGAATGAGCAGTGCAAGTTCCACAAACACAGCTGGGAGGATGTGGAGCACTCAGTGTGTTACAGCACACATGGTGAGTGAACTCACACACAGCCTGGCCATGCAGATATATGTGCCACTCCCAGTATATATTAGACAGATATATATATATAAATAAACCCCAGTGCATTCAGTACAGCTATGCAGACAGAGCTAAAGCTTCCCCAACATGTGGACAGTGTTGCATGCATGTGAGGGGAGATGTGGCTGCACCCACTGGCACTGTGGGGGCATTTGCTCCTGTTTCCCCCTGCCAAGGCAGATCCGTGCTTGGCCATGGGGTGCCTTTAGAAGGCAGTGGGGAGCAGGGCAGGGGTGCCTGGCCTGGGGGGTCAAGGGCTGTGCCAAGGGATGGGGAAGCCCTGAGCACCCCCATCCTGCACTCCCCACCCAGGATGAACATCCTCAGCTGGGCTGAGTGCTGGGGTTTGCAGGGGAAAGCAAAACTGAAGGGATGGGGATACAGGGGAGGGAATCATGGGGACCCTTGGTGGGGGTACAGCATCAGCCAGAGATGTCTCCAGTAAGGGGACAACCCCTGCACCCCCTTTCCCAGCATTCAGCACCCATTTGCAGCCAGACCCCCCCTTCCCATGGCCCTCGGAGCAGGCAGAGCCTGCGTCTGGTTTTCCAGAGCCGTTTACCAATATTTTGCAGAAATCCTGTTAAATAAGTGGCAAGCAGTATTTAAACATAGCACTGCAATTATTAATTCCCCCCACACACCCCCTTGGAATGCAAGGGTTTAATTGGCTCCGAGATGAGGAAGCTACAAGCAGTGTTATAAAATGAACTGACCCCGCGAAATGATGCAACTGGGGGCAGGGCGGGCAGGGAGGCAAGAGCATCTCTGCGGAGCATCCGTACGTGCAGCCTGTGCCGATGGGAAGGGCCCTATGGAGCCGCATCCCAGCTCCTGCCTCAGAAATCCCGTGGTAAGAAAGAAGAGAAGCCCCTTGGTGCTTACCTGCCCGCAGCGAGGCACGTCCCCTCAGCACCTGCAGAAGAGGAGCTCTCTCTCCTTTCAAACAGCCCTAAAAATTTTCCCCGAAGTCCACTCGGGTGATTATTTTTTTAGAGCTAATCAAGGAAATAAAGTTAAAGAGGAGGAGAGTTCCTCTTGTTTGGGGTCTGATTTGGGAGAAGGAGGGGGTGGAGGGAGTTAAAGAGACCAGTTGCTGCCCACTGCTTTGACCAGTGAGGGATTCAACCCTTATTACCATTTTGTTTTTGTCCAGATTTGCGAGTAGGGCCCCCTGCATTCAAATCATCGCCCTCCATCCTTATTGTAAAGGACAGGCCTTAGTGGGCCCCCTTTGGATTGTCCTCCATTAACAATCCCTTCTTTTGTGGAGGTGTTTCTTTTTCTATTCACACACATTGCTGATGGTACTTCAGGCCCAGCTCTTAAAGAAACTGTTTGCAAAATTATACCTTTCCGCACGCTACTCCACAAGGAAGCAGGGAACTGTAGTTAGGAAAACATTATTGAGACTTGTAATTTAATTAAAAATGCTAAAGCTGGAAAAGGGGAAGGGAGAAAGGGGAAAAGAGCAAAAGCAGGAACCAGGTTTATTTTCTTTTTTTAACCTCTGCAGTCCCTTCACACCCAGGGCTGGGTGTGAGTGGAAGTGCTCACACTCCTGCCTGTGCACACCCAGGGGGGGTGTGTGTCAGCCAGCATGGGAACACACACTGCCCAGGGCTGTCCGTGTGCCTGCGCTCCCAGGCCAAGCACAGATGAGGCATCCAGATACCCTTAAGCAAAGCATGTTTTTAAAATGTGAATGTAAGCTTGGACATGCGTGGACAGACCCCGAGGGGCACGGCTGTGCAGCGAGCGCCCGCAGCTGCCTGGTGCTCAGGGCAAAGCCCTCGCCTGGGGTAGGTGTGTGTGGGGGTTTGCACATGTTCACCCTGTCAGTTTTCTCCTAAAAACCTCTTGCTTTAAGAGTTTAGGCTGAAATAAAGGTGAAGGAGCTGCATCCCATTCAGCATCCTCACTCTCAGGAAGGCTCAGAAGCACATCTGCAGCGAGGACGCCCTTCCTTTGGTTATTGTTGTTATCCTCGTTGCCAACAGATCTGTAAATGTTCAAAGAGCAACACGACTTTAAAAAAAAAATCATAATAATTCAGCTGGCGAAGCAGGGCAAAGCCTGACCTCCGGCTCCATGGATGAGTGCTTCGCTGGGACCCCTGCTGAGCCAATGTGGACCTTCAACATCAACTCAGAAATTGGTGTGATTTGCCTGGGAAACCAGCAGTCATAGAGCAACTGGCCTTGACAAGATGAAGAGGAAATGTATAGAAGACGTTTAATGGGTCGCAAAAGGAGGAGGGGGGAGAAACTCAGCCTGGAGTGCTGCATTTTATATGTCTGGAGGGGCCCTTCTGCAGGAAGGGAAGAAGCAAAGCTGGGGAGGGGAGACTTTCCCAAGTTGGGCTTCATTTCCCAGCCATCAGAAGTCATTCGGGAATGCTCTGCCCTGCAAAAGGTTATTTCCCTGTCCCTGGCTGGGACTTGGGCCCGGCTTGGGCTTCCATTAAACCTGGTGATTTCTTTAATGTCAGTGAATAGCTGAAGGCAGGACGGCTGGCGAGGCTTTGTACATAGACGCACTGGGCTTGGATTATGCACGCCTAATCGCCTAATTTTCTTCGAGTGATCTGGATGCTGTACTCTTGGGCTGTGGAACATTTTATAAATAGCTGTGCTTGGAGTTAATATGATTTACTGGAGAAAGACCAGTTAAGCAATTCCCCACCTAAGTAGAGCAGTAATGAACAGGCTCTGGAGAAGATGCCTTCCCCATCGGCTCCAAGAGGGGGTGGGCAGGGAAGGAGGGATGCAGAGGGGTGATGTTTATTTGTGTGCGTGCACAGAGTGTCATTGATTTTTAATTGTATTAAAAGAATTGCAGTAGCCACGGGCTGCCTCTAGGACCGGACTTTTCCCTCAAATATGTACAGCAAAGCTGTGGCCTCTCCCTCCCACTAATGCTTGTACAGCCACAAAATCCCACTGCAGGAGTGAGAGGGGACAGCAGAGCCCTGACCCACTGTACATCCCCTTCCTCTTCCCTATCCCTTTCCTTATTCCTTTCCCCTTGCCTTCCAGAGGACAAACCAAACCAGGAGGTGCCTGCACTCCTCATTCCTCCTGAACAACAAATCTCCTTTGTCAGAGGATGCCAGCAGAGACAGGCTGATCCCTGAGGACCAGAAGCACCACTGAGATTTCCCCCTCCACCAGGGAGAGGAGTGGGTCCAGCTTTGGTCAGGAGAGTCAGCAGTACCTGGTAACCCAGGCAAGAGGGATTTGCTGAGGGCAGTGAACCCCTGCCACCACCACTGAAGCCCTTAGCCAAGCCCTTAACCAAAACCATCAGGAATTCAATGAGAACAACAGTGGGGTCCCATGCAGGAACCTCTCTTCTCCCCACTCCCAGGCAAAACTCACCCTGAGACAATGTCCTGCAGCTTGGGGGAGCATTGCTGAGATCAGAGGTGCTTCTTAGGGAAGAAGGGGGCAAGCAGCAGGTTAGAGATGATGAAAGTGACTCTCTTCACTTAGAAAAAGGAAAGAGGAGAAAATACAGAAGCTTCAAAGCAAAAGGTGGTGGTGGCATGAGGAAACTGTGAAATACCTGTCTGTCCAAGGCTGGTCCTGGCTCCAAGCAGCAGCCAGCCTCTGCTGGAGTTGGAAATCACCAGTGACCCTGGTGAGGGGCAGCATTTCTAGGGGGGACATGGTGGCTCATTGGTCACAATCCATTTGACAAGTAGGAGACACTTCAGCCCATGGCTGGACAGCGAGAGGGTCCCCCATCCCCACCAGGATGAAACCCTCACCCCAGTTGTGACACTGTGGACAGGGAGGAGCTGCACACCCTACTTACACAGGGACAGAGGTGACCCTCAGGTGCAGGTGAGTTCCCCCAGGACATCCCCCACTCCCCCCACACTGGGGCATGTCAGACCCCACTCCCAACCCCACACAAGCACAGCATCCATGCAGCAGTGCAAGCAACAATAGCCAGGACCCCCTGTGCCCCCAGCACCTCCCAGCCCTTGGCTCTGCCTTCTCGAGGTGACCAGGAAAAATTAGGCTGAAAACTGTCCTGGTGATTGATACAACCAAATAAACATCTCGAGGGAAAGGGGGGAAGGAAAAAAAAAATCCTTTCTGCAGTGTGGAGCCTGAGAGGGGAAGCAGGTAATTAGCTATGTGATGGAGCAATCCTCTCCTGCCGAGGAAATTCTTGACACCAGAATTCTGCCCTGAGAAACCAAGTGTGACCCAAGTGAGGATTTTTTTTTCCTTCCCCTTTTTAAAATTAAGATCATTATATGTTTTTTAAATGTCAAGCCCAGGAAGAAGGGGTGGGGGTGGGGGTTGGGGAGCTGCGGGCATTCTTCACTTCAGAAGCTTGAATGTTTCAAAGTTGCTGCTGTGCTGTTAGCTGACGGCTATTGTGTGTGTTTAAGGCTGGGGGGGCGTGAGGAGGGGGCTCGGACCCCCCGTTGGTGTGGATTTGCTGTCCAAAGACCGTTAGAAAGAGGCAAGAATGAATGAGATTGAATGGAATTGTAATGCACAAGGCCCTCCTCCTTTCTCAAGGAGCTGGGAGGCCAGGAAAGCGAGTCGTGGGGAGAGCAGGCAGCTTTCCTCCACATAGGAAGAGGCTTTGCAAATCAGCAAATTGTATATTTCTAGAGGAAGAGGGGAGGGCGAGGGGTTATTTATTTTTTTATTACAGATCTAGGGGAAAAAAAAAAAAAGCCCTGCAGCAGCCAAGAAGACCAAAAGGAGACTGAGAGAGAAAAGAGGGAGAGGAGACTTGATAGAAAAATCTGATTCACAAACCTCTTGTAAGTGTAATTACTTTCTAAGAAAATGAATTGCTTTCTACAAAAGATTAAAAAAATAATGTAGAAGAATGTCTGAAATTATATGAGGGACCAAACTCTGTTGATGTCTTTCCTATGCAGTGAAATTTCTGGGGCAGAAACCAGAGGCCTAGAATCTGCAAAACCTTTCTCGGAGATTTGAAAGAGATCTGGGCTTCATTTTAAAGAGATTTTGCTTTCTCCTCCAGGCTGTGGGTCAGCTCCGAGGCAATGCTGGGGATGGCGATGGGGCACTGCCCGCTGAGCACTGCTCGGGTACCTGGGCCATATCCCAGTGGCAAACAGAGACAAAGGCTGTTTAGTATTGACTTATTCAGCAGAAATGAGGAGGGGGATGAAATTTTGAGGTGTTTTTTGAGCGCTCTGTGTGTGTGTATGTGTATGTGTGTGTGTGTACGTGTTTGTCACATTGTCCAGGACAGGGCTGAGCGTCCGTTTTCTACGGTTTGTTGTGCCGCAGTTGATTTTGGGTTCAATCTTGTATATTTTTCTAATGTGGTCATCTATGCATGGTGGAGTCGGGGTTTGGAAATGGAAGGAAAGTGGAGGCATGTTGCTTGTCTCTGGGATTTCTTTGTTCAGGGAACAGTAGGTGGTAGGTTTAAAAAGGCAGAGAGCGACAGAGGAGGAGAAGAAGAAAGTAACGAAAAAAAAGGGGGGAAAAAATGGCCCTTTGCGAATCATCTGACTATTTTCTTCTGGGATGTAGAAATGCTGCATTAGAGATTAAGGAAGGGCTGTGCTTAAGACAAAATGTCTCACTGGAAGTGTCAGTAAAATAGCAGCCAAACCCAGCCTGCTTTTAAGGCCTGGGACTCAGGAAAAGGCTGCAGGGCCACGGGAGTGGGGGATGAGTCGGTGTGGGTATTTAATGGTAAACTTTAGAGGGGCTGAACTGTTGGTAGGTTTGTTTTAAAGGAGAAATAAACCCTGCTGCCAGCCTGCCGAGCAGGAACATTCCCCCCCTGCCATATGACATCGCTCAGTCACTATCTCCACATTGACAAGAGACTCAAAATACCCCATCCCGACTCCACCGGGGGAGGGGAGGCAAAAATCAACCCCGAGTTTTCGGGGAGGATTCGTGGGGGAAAAGGGGCAGGTGAAGCTGTTCTTGCTGCCTGCACGAGGACAGACAGACAGACCGAGCTCCCTGCAGGGCCCTTCGGCTGATCTCTCGGGAAAGGCACGAACGGAAACACTGCCTCGTTTTAAGCGACAAACACCACGAGGGGTGTCCCGTGTGTCTCCCCCCCCGACTGACCCGTGCGCCCCCGCGTCCTGCTGCTGCGGCTCCGCACCTTCAATACCATGGACAGCGAAGCGGGGCCGGGCAGAGCCGGGGGGAGGA
>NW_008667092.1:0-621 GCF_000695815.1 Acanthisitta chloris | reverse complement strand
ACCTGCAGGGTAGTCTCTGCCTTTCTGTCTCTCGTCCCATTATTCCACTACAGTCTAATCCTTCTGTTGTGACCTACAGCAGCGCTCTGATTTATTTTTAATGCGTTCCGATTCCTGTTCCGTTGTCAAGAGATGCATTGAGATTCATTTTCCATCCCCTGCTTTTCATACTTCTGTTCTGCTGGAGGGACCCGCCAATAGAGTTTAATTCGATTTGATATGATTTAATGAACACCTTTATCTTTTGTTTTTAGCAGAAGGATGAAGAATACAACTGCATTCAGCTTTTGCTAAATCAGACATGTTTCCCACCGAAATCCTATCTGGTGACACACACTGACTGTAACATTTCATTAACAACCCCCTTGATATATTGATTTTTAATATTTGTATTAAATGTTGTGTAAAATTGAACTCAGGCGTTAGAAGAGATTGTGCAAGTCACAAGACATGACTCCTACTTAATTGTTATTTTTTTTTCGCCCCTGGAACAACAGTTGGAAAGAGGCCAGCAGGAGGGGGGAAAAAAATTAAAAATAAATTCTCCAGGGAAGGGCGGGAGGAATAAAGGGCAGTGCCTGGGAGAGTGCGGGGGAGATGGGGAGAACGCGTATCCCCGGA
>NW_008667091.1:307-558 GCF_000695815.1 Acanthisitta chloris | reverse complement strand
CGCGACCGCTGTTGCCGCCGTAACCTGGGAGAGAGTGGGCAAGGAGGGTGGTGAGCAGGGGGAGGGAGCTTCCAGCACCCCGAACCCCCACGTGGCCCCTCAGGGAGGGGCTCCCAAACACCCACGTGGCCCCTCAGGGAAGTCAGACCCTGGTTGTCCATCGTACCCAATTGACTGGACCAACCCAAGGGCACTTCGAGCCCCCCAGGATCCTGGAGTTCCAGGAGGGTTCGGGTGGGAAGGGATCTTCA
>NW_008667091.1:0-204 GCF_000695815.1 Acanthisitta chloris | reverse complement strand
CCACTCCTTAGCTCTGGGCCCCAAATTCCTGTCTTTTCACCCCAAACCCTCCCCTTGGCCTTGGCTCCAGCTCTACCCAGGAGGGCAGGGCCTCTGGAGCTTCTCCTCCTTTGGCTGGATGCCACAACTGTCCCAGCCTGGCCTCAGGGCAGGGGGCTGCCCCCCTGCTCCAGGGTCTCAAAAGCCCTTTAGGATCACCGAGTC
>NW_008667090.1:2077-2958 GCF_000695815.1 Acanthisitta chloris | reverse complement strand
GGCACTCCTTACCCGACCTCGCGGGGGATTTTCATTTCGTAACGGAGCAGATGGGCCCTGGCCTGCCTGGGGCTGGGCTGCCCCGGTGCTGAGCCGGGCACACGCGCCAGAGCCGCGTGCTCTTGGTGCTTTGGGTTGATTCAGCAAGACATGAGCCGGTCCAACTGCCCCGGTGTGTGCTGGAGGTGACATCATCGACTGGGAACCAGTTAAACCAGTGGCACGCTCCCAGTCCATGCAAGCCCTTGCAGACTGGGCTGTGGTGGGATCTCTCCGGGGCTGGTCCCCTCTGTTCTCTCCTGTGCCCTGGGAAATGCCTGTGCTGGCCATGGGATGGGGAGGGGAGCTAGCTCTGGCTGTCCACGCTCCAGAAAATCAGCCAGATTTTCCGTGGGATCCCTCAGCTGGGACACACGTGGTGTCATGAGCGTGATCTGGTGTTCTGCACTGCTTGAGCTCCCCTTTGGGACTGGAGCATCTCCCCACCGCACAGTGAGGCCAGACTGTGTGCATCCCAGTGGGCTGTGTCCAGGGTCCCAGCACATAACGGGGCCAGGAGGGGACAGGATGGGTGAGCGATGCCCTGTGGCCACCTCTGGGTGCCAGCTGAGCACCAGAGGGACTGGGCTGGGGCAGGATGGTACTCGAGGCCTCCAGGCCCTTCCCGCCCTGGGCCAGGATCCCCTCCCCTGCAGACCGGAGATGCTGCCGGCCCTGGCAGCTGGACTCCATCTGGGAGGAGGCGTCCACATTCCTGGCATAGCCGAGGTGACCGAGGAATCTGCGGCGGCGCGTTGGGCTCGCCGGAAGGGAGAGCATCCCGTGGCCGGGACCCCAGGGCTCAGAGCTGGGCTCCCACGGCTCCAGGGCACGAGGAGGGA
>NW_008667090.1:0-2054 GCF_000695815.1 Acanthisitta chloris | reverse complement strand
CAGCCAGTTCCTCCTCGTCCTTTTGGAGTGGTTCAGAAGCTGCAATGTCTGATGGCAGTGTCGTCCTTGTGCTTCTGTCCCCATCCCATGTCCCCATGAGGGATCTGGGGTGCACACCAGGGCTGTGTCTGACCCCCGTCCCTGATGTCCCCCCAGCTCGCCCAGAAGTACGACCCACAGAAGGAGGCTGAGCTGCGGACATGGATCGAGAGCGTCACGGGGCGCCAGATCGGGCCTGATTTCCAGAAGGGGCTGAAGGATGGGGTGATCCTCTGCGAGTGAGTCCTGGGACAATGTCCCTGGCCCCTGCTCTGGGTGGGTGGGGATGGGGAACACCAGCTCTGCAGGGGGCACCACCAGCCCTTGGAATGGGAAGGATGGGCTGAACCTGTGCCAGTGGGACCTGCCAGAGGTATCTCCAGCTGTCGTCTTTGGGGAGCCCTGGGAACCAAGAGGGACTTAGGGGGGATTTGCCTCACATGGGGAAGGACTGGTCTGGACCTTCCCAAAAGGGGCCCATGCCCTGCATCCCCCCCATGGTCTCTGCCCTGCATCCCTCCAGGCTCATGAACAAGCTGCAGCCCAACTCTGTGAGGAAGATCAACCGCTTAGCTCAGAACTGGCACCAGGTAGGTGCAGCCCTGCTGCCACCCACACCCTGTCCCTGTGCCATTACCACCTGGGGCTCACCCCTCTCCCCGCCCACAGCTCGAGAACCTCTCCAACTTCATCAAGGCCATGGCCAGCTATGGCATGAACCCTGTGGACCTCTTTGAAGCCAATGACCTGTTTGAGAGTGGGAACCTGACACAGGTGCAGGTGTCACTGCTGGCTCTGGCGGGAATGGTGAGTGTGGGGAGACAAGTGGCTTGGGAGGGGGCTCAGTCCCACAGGGACCCCCAGCTTGGGGTGGAGCCTGTGGGAACCTGCTGCTCTCCCTGCCCAGGGAGAGGGGGAGGAGGGTCTGGGACCCCCATCCTTCCTCACTGCCCCTTCTGGCAGGCCAAGACGAAGGGACTGCAGAGTGGTGTGGACATCGGCGTGAAGTACTCGGAGAAGCAGCAGAGGAATTTTGATGAGGCCAAGATGAAGGCTGGGCAGTGTGTGATTGGGTTGCAGGTGGGCAGCCCTGCAGGGCTCCAAGGGTGGGGAGCTGGGTGAGGGGTGCCCAGTTCTATCAAACCCCAAGCACATCTGGGGGAATCAGAGGCTCAAGGTGCCTCAGGTGTCCTCAGTATGTGGGAGCATCGTGGTTTTGTGTCCAGCACTCCATGGCCATGAGCCTGGGACGGGTTATGGAGCACTGTCTGTGGCCCCTGGGCTGAGGGGTGGTGGAGAGGGGGAAGGAGGGGCACAGGTGGGGCAGCACATGCTCCTCACCAGACCCCTTTGTCAGATGGGCACAAACAAGTGTGCCAGCCAGTCTGGCATGACAGCCTACGGCACCCGGAGGCACCTCTATGACCCCAAGAACCAGATCCTGCCGCCCATGGACCACTCCACCATCAGCCTCCAGATGGGCACCAACAAGTGTGCCAGCCAGGTGAGTCCCCACGCCGGGCTGGGGAGGGCAGGGGGATCACAGCTGAGCCCTGCTCCATCCGTTCCTTCCTTCCAGGTGGGCATGACAGCTCCCGGCACCAGGAGACACATCTACGATTCCAAGATGGGAACAGAGAAGTGTGACAACTCCTCCATGTCGCTGCAGATGGGCTCCAACCAGGGTGCCAACCAGAGCGGGCAGGTCTTCGGCCTCGGCCGCCAGATCTACGACCCCAAGTACTGCCCACAGGGCAACCAGGGTGAGGTGGCCAATGCTGCTGGAGACCCGAGCGGGGACCCCCCTGGGTACGGCTACTATCACAAGGAGGAGGAGAGTTACTGAACGGGATGGCACCGGCCCTGTCCACACCATCTGCTGTGCAGCCCCACTGCCAGCCACATTCCTGCCTCTACTGTCGTCAGCATTCCTTCTTTTTAAACTCTTTTTAAACTTTGGAAATTAATCTATTTTTCTGAGTAAGGAAATAAAGACCCTGTTTCTAGAGAGGAGC
>NW_008667089.1:4949-5456 GCF_000695815.1 Acanthisitta chloris | reverse complement strand
CACCCCACTAGGGCCCCTCCTCATCCTCACCCTTCCTCATCCTCCTCACTCCACTAGGGCCCCTCTTCATCCTCAGCATCCCCCCCGTGACTACTCCTCATCCTCATCTTCCTCCTCACCTCCTACCCATCCCCCCATGCCCCCTCCTCATCCTCCTCGTTCTTGCCCTTTTCTCATCCTCTTTATCCTCCTCACCCTCTCATCCTCCTAACCCCCTGCTCAGCCTCCTGGGACCCTCCTCCTCCCCTCCTCATCTTCCTCACTCCCCAGGGGCCCCATGCTCTTTGAGGGTGTTGGGGGGGGCTGAGCCTTTCCCAACCCCCCTCAGCTCATCCCTGGGCTGAGGAGGAGGTGGAATCATCTCCTTTGGGGGGCTCCAAGCCCCTTTTCCTCCCTCATCCACAGGGTGGGAATTGGGGGATGATACATGGATGAGGTGGGATCACCCCTCTCTGGAGGGGGTTAAAGCCCCTCTCTTCCCTCAGACCCAGGATCCTGCTCTCCCGG
>NW_008667089.1:1894-4885 GCF_000695815.1 Acanthisitta chloris | reverse complement strand
TGTGGCTCTGGAAAACCAGGATAACCCACCCCCTTCCCGCCTTACCGCGGCGGCTGCAGCCGATGGCTTTGTTCCCCTCTCGCTCTGGGATTCCCACTGGAATTCGCATTCCCGGGATCCTCGGGCCTCGATCTCTCTTACTGGCTCTGCATCCATCCCGGGAAGGCGCCAAAACATAAAATAAACTGACCAGTCCTTCCCTGAAACAGACCCCACGAGGCTTTGCCTGGGCTGAGTCTGCCCCTGTTCAGGGCAGAAATTCCAGCCTTTTCCATTCCTTGGTGGTTTTCTCCTCCATCTTCCCCGAAATGCCTCTGCTTCCGTTGGGAAGCTCCATCCGAGTGGGAAGTCTGGTGCTGTCCAGCTGGGGATGGGAGAGCAGGAGCAGGAGAGGCTCAAAACGGGTGGAATTCCAGAGTTTGTCCTGTCTGGTGCTGAGCAGGGTCCTGGATTAGCCCATTCCATCCTCCTTTTCACCAAAGGATGCAAATGCAGTGGTACTGCAGCAGCAGTTCCTGGGGTTTGTCCCTAAAACACAGCTCCAAGGAGAATGGGAATAATCCTCCCTGCTGGGCTGGGTTTAGGCACAGTGAAATGCAGGTATATCCCGGTATGGAATCACTGCCATGGGTTCATTTCCAGGAATCCAAGGGTTTCTGTCACGTGGAGTTTTGTATCCCTGTGGCACTGGTGGTTTGAGGGAATGAGTTTTCCTCCGGGTGGGATGAGCAGCACAGCCAGGCCCAGGTGGGAATGGCTGGATCAGGGGAGATTCCAATGGGGAGGGCAAAAGGGAACTGCAGTCTGGAACTCCTGGAAAAGGGAAGGAATCCCACAGAGTGGGGTTTGGCTGTGAGCTCTGGGATAATCCCGGTGGGATTTGGAGTCAGCAGGTGGATTTGGAGGTGGAAGGAGGGAAGTGGAGCAGCTCTAGAGGCAGGTGCTCCTTAGGTGCTAAGGGTTGGCGTTTTCCATTTCTTCTCCATGGCACTCCCCAGGCCCTGGAACAGCTCTTCGGGCAGGAATTTGGGGTCGCTTTGCCTGAATCCGTGGAATTTTAGGGTCAGATTTGCTGTTCAGAGTTTGTCTGTTTCTTCCAGATAAACTCAGAGAAGAGGCTCAATGGAGACTAATTAGCGTTAGGGCTGTGAAATGGATTTGGGATAAAACCAGGGATGTGGCAAAGGGGTCTGCCCTGGGAGCTGCCCTTGGATGTGGCAGAGGGATCTGTGTGTGGAGCAGGAGGAGAGGTCCAGCTGCCTCTTCCCTCCCTGAGTTCATTCATTAATCATGCCAGGGCAGCTGCATGGAGCAGGAAATTCTTTTTGGTTTGGAGACGGGAGCAGCAGCTTTGGAAAAATCCCATTTCATGGGAAAACCTTTTGGGAATCAGATCCATAAGAGCTTGTTGGCCCACACACAGGGATCAGCCCCTTGGAGTGGTGTCTGTGCCCTGTGGGGTGACGGACCCTCTGGAAGCATTCCAAGGCACTGCCAGGTCCTAGGAATATAAATCCTCAGGAGCAGAAATCTGGGCTCCGGTTAATGAGTTTGTATTTGTCTAACTGCTGTTCTTGCTTCCAGCTCCTGCTGCTCCCTGTGCTCCAGCTAACTCACCCTATCCCTTTCAGATCCCGGAACGCCACGGTGCTGCCACGGTCTGGTCACTGGAAAACTCCAGATAAACACCTGTGGATTGCTTGGTCAGACCTTGGAAGGCCAAAATGGTAAGAACTGTGGGATGAATATCCCTGTCCTGGTGCTCCCTGAGCTGACCCAAACCCCTCTGAGATGACCATCCCTGTCCTGGTGCTGTCTTGAGTCCGAATCCCCTCTGAGATGACCATCTCTGTCCTGGTGCTGTCTTGAGTCCGAATCCCCTCTGAGATGACCATCCCTGTCCTGGTGCTCCCTAAGAGCTGAATTCCCTGGGATGACCATCCCTGTCCTGGTGCTCCCTAAGAGCTGAATTCCCTGGGATGACCATCCCTGTCCTGGTGCTCCCTAAGAGCTGAATTCCCTGGGATGACCATCCCTGTCCTGGTGCTCCCTAAGAGCTGAATTCCCTGGGATGACCATCCCTGTCCTGGTGCTCCCTAAGAGCTGAATTCCCTGGGATGACCATCCCTGTCCTGGTGCTCCCTAAGAGCTGAATTCCCTGGGATGACCATCCCTGTCCTGGTGCTCCCTAAGAGCTGAATTCCCTGGGATGACCATCCCTGTCCTGGTGCTCCCTAAGAGCTGAATTCCCTGGGATGACCATCCCTGTCCTGGTGCTCCCTAAGAGCTGAATTCCCTGGGATGACCATCCCTGTCCTGGTGCTCCCTGAGTCTGAATCCCTGGGATGACCATCCCTGTCCCTGGCAGCGCCCGATGCGCATCTTCGTGAACGACGACCGGCACGTGATGGCCAAGCACTCGGCCGTGTACCCGACGCAGGAGGAGCTGGAGGCCGTGCAGAACATGGTTTCCCACACGGAACGGGCGCTCAAAGCCGTCTCCGACTGGATCGATGAGCAGGAGAAGGTCAGTGGGGAGCAGCCGGAGACGGAGTCCATGGAGACAGCGGCCGAGGAGGAGAACAAGGAAGGAGGGTGAGCTGTTGGGATGGTGGTGTCATCTTGCTTAGATCCCTAAAAATCTACTTGGTAGTAGTGGGAGAATTTTCCCTGGCTGGAGTTAATTTCTCTGGAATTAGGGGAGTTAACCAATGTGGAATGGAGGTGACTGTTCCCTCCAGGTGTGGTGAAGCCATCCCTGAGGGTTATGTGACAGTAAGAACTGGGTGGATTCACACCTGTGGGATGAGCATCTGTGTCCTGGTGCTCTCTGAGCTGTCCCAAACTGCCCTGGGATGAACATTCGTGTCCTGGTGCTCCCTCCTGGATCTGTCCCTTAGCCTGGGTGGGATGTGAGTTCCATGGCATTGGAGCAGTTGTGACCACATGCCTTGCACCTCCAGGGATCAGAAGGCCACGGAGCAGCTGACA
>NW_008667089.1:0-1833 GCF_000695815.1 Acanthisitta chloris | reverse complement strand
CCTGGACCTGGAGCTGGTCCTGTTGTGCAAAGACAAACCCACGGCAGAGCTCCTGGAGAAAGTCGCTGACAACCTCGGGGTGCAGCTTGCGGTGAGTGATGTTCCCTGGGGAGGAATCCAGTGCCGAGGGGTTGTGCTGGTCCCCGTGTTTGGCTGGGGGGATATGGCATTCTGTGGGATTGGTAAATGAGCTTCTCCTCGTTAATCGTGGAGTGGTTTGGGTCAGAAGGACCTCGGAGCTCATCTCATTCCGCCCCCTGCCATGGGCAGGGACACCTTCCATATAGGTCAGGTGTCTCCAAGCCCTGTCCAGCCTGGCCTGGAACGCTCCCAGGGATGGAGCAGCCACAGCAGCTCTGGGCAGCCTGTGCCGGTGCCTCAGCACCCTCACAGCCAGGAATTGCTTCCCAGTGTCCCGTCTCACCCTGCCCACTGGCGGTAGGATGCCATTCCCCCTTGTCCTGGCACTCCAGGCTCTTGTCTCAAGCTCTCCTGAAGCCCCTTTAGGCACTGGAAGGGACTCTGAGGTCTCCCTGGAGCCTTCTCCAGGGGAACACCCTCAGCATTCCCAGCCTGTCTCCAGAGCGGAGGGGCTCCAGAATTACGGAGCCGTTATTCCACTGTGGAACCACGGAACGGTTTGCGTTGGAAGGGACCTTAAAGCCCGTCTTGTTCCAACAACACCTGCCCTAGAGCAGGCTGCTCCGGGGTGGCGCTGCGCAGCTGAACGCCGGAGTTTTGTTGGGAAAGGCCCCAGGAAGCCTCGGATCAGTAGCCGGGCGCTGCTGAGCGCTGCCCTTGCCTTGCAGACCATCACTGAGGACAAATACGAGATCATCCAGTCGGTGGGCGACGCTGCCATCGTCATCAAGAACACGAAGGAGCCCCCCCTGACCCTGACCATCCACCTGACGTCGCCTGTGGTCAGGGAGGAGCTGGAGAAGCAGCTAGCCGGAGGTCGGAGGTAGGGGGGCCTGGGGCCCCCGCAGCCGGCCGGATCCCATCGCTGCCGCGCCCGGGAAAGCGTGCTCTTCAGCCTCAGCCCCAGCAGGGCAGCTCTTTTGCTCCGAGCAAACGCCTTCGTTCCGCCAGCCTAGCTGTGCTCCCGGTGGAGCTTTCTCCGGGCAGAGCTCCCGAGGCTGAGGAGCACCTTTCACGGGGAACTTCCGCTCTTTTTTTCGTTCGGTATTGTTATTTTATCCTTTGTTTTGGTTCCACTTGGGCCTTTAGTTCACTAATTCGTCATCTTGTGGTGTGTCCTCAGCCGTGTCAGTGCAGTGACATGAGAACAGAAACCAGATTTGTTTAAGCTACCCAAAAAAAACCCTCTCGAAGGCTTCTTGTCCGAGGAGTTGCATGTCCATGAACCGGGATGTGCCCCCGGTGTGTGTTGCAGCAGAACGGCGGGTGCTCGCGGCTCCTCCAGAGGCTCTTCCAGCACCTCAGGGTCAGAATTCCGGAAAGCGATGCAGAGTTTTGGTTTTTAAGTTAGCTTCTCCAAAGTGCTTTGGAATGGCGATTCCGACAACCCAACCTCGGTGTGCTCCGACTCCGATGGGCTCCGTGGGGCCGGCGGGGCTGCACTAGCCTTATCTAAAACCCTGATCTCGAGCGGCTTTGGGCGTTCAGGTGTCCCCTCAGTTTTGCTGCAGCACAGACCTGGGGCCTCGTTGTGCTCTTGATTGTTCTGGTGTTGATCTCTGACCTCGTCTCGAGCCTTCTAGTTTGTCGATTTTAGGGACGCTGGACCTTTGACCAACAGGACGCTCTCTGTCCGGGCTGGGGCCGGGGCAGTCATCCTTCCGGGCGGACGGGTTCCCTGGATCCTCGCCG
>NW_008667088.1:6262-9328 GCF_000695815.1 Acanthisitta chloris | reverse complement strand
CCTCGGTCCCTCCGGCCCGACCGGTCTCTCCTGGGAGATTACCGGCACCCGGTCGGCTGAGAGCTCGGGGCTTTTGCCCCCGGCCTCCCCGAGCACTCAATTCTCTCATTTTTACCCTTTTTATTTTGAAACCGTACAGCAGCCCAAAGGCAAGACTTGCCCCAGTTATCTACCCCACTCAGTTGGTAAGCTGTTTGCTGGACATCAGCCAGCAGCTCCTTAAGTGAGCCCAGCACCTTGGTCCCACTCTTCTCCCCATGAAGCACCATTCCCTTTGATCCCAAGGAAGATATTGGGGGCTTACTGAGGTGTGCTCCTCATGGAGGGAGCCTTGCCTTGGACTAATGAAAGCAACACACAAGAAAACCAAATGATCACTTTTAAGCTGGTCCCAGTCATGTTGGGAAGACGGGGAAGTATCTCCACAAGCAAGGATTCCAGTCACAACCTTTGAATTAGAGTCACCGTGATGAGGACCAGCCAGCACAGCTTCCAGCACCACACTCTGCATGGAGCAGGGCAATGGATCCCTGTAGTGGGTCCACAGAACCTGCCCTGACATGCGGAAACGTTTCAGAAGTCAAACTAGAAGACCAGGATCCCAGCGACTGTGTCTTGAACTGGGGTTGCAGAATATCTGTGGAAGGGTCCTGCAGCTGATGTGCAGAGGTATGGATTTGGCTCAGTTGCCTGCAGAATCCAAGAATCGGAGCCCTCTCAAATATATAGGTGGACAAACTTCACAAATGTTAATACATAAAAAAGCCAAAAGAAAAAAACCGCATAGGAAGTCGTCAACTTTGCTCATCACAACACAAAATTTCAGTAGAAATAGGTGTTGATGTTTCAGAACTCAGGAGGCTTCAAAAGGCTCAATCTGTCACTGGAGCAGAAAATGCCAACACAAGCATTGCTCCCTTTACTTTTGCTGTGGAAGCTCCTTCCAACTTGACTGGCCTTGGCCTTGCAGGGTAGCATGAGCCAAGGAGCCTTCCCCTTTCTCTCAGGGTCCAGGGGACTGAGCCAAGCTGGAAGGGAGAGGGTTTTTTTGTCTTCCTAAAACATTTGGTTTTCAGTTTTGCGAAACCTCAAGAATTAAAAAAAATATAGCTAATGATGTTCAAAAAACCTCAAATTCTACTGAGTTTACTCATTCTCCCAGCTATATTAAGACTTAGTCTTTAGATCTGTATATGTATGGTGAGTTTTCCACAAGGCTTTGAAGAGCGCTCGCACAACTCTCATTAGGAAACTGCTCTGGGATTACAGTTGGAGAAGGAAGTGCAGCAAAGTGTGTAAGAGACTGAGAAGGTATATTTGAGATAGTGTGGTGTATTATTTGTCATTCATACGCAAAACCTTCTTGCAATGAAAATTTTTAAGTCAGTGAAAGGACAATAAAGAAGCAAATTTTATTGTGACTGCTTTTAACCAGCTACCTCATAACAACCTCTTCTTTCCATCTCAGTGGGTGTCACAGGAATGAAGGATTGATAGCATATTGTTTCAAGCTGAGTGATTTGATATATAAGATGATGACCTTTGAAAAGACAGATTTGGTTGTGTTCTTTCCACAATTGTGAAAATGCTCACTGCTTACTTTCCCCTGACCATCTTGGAAGAGGTAAACATCTTCTTTCCAAGATTCCTGATGAAAAGTCTCAAAGAAACAAATAAGCATTCTGTTTTCCCCAGCCAACCAGTGTACACATGCAAACATTGGAATGACATTCAATTTCTCAACCTACTTTCTCTTTCAGTGCAAGGTGAAAGTAAACAAATGTAACTACATTAATAAAGTCAGATTTACTAACATACAGGAGCACAACTGAGGTAACAGTAGATCTCATGCTAATGGATTTCGGTAGTGTTTTACCTTTCATTGCATTTTGCTTCAGACTGGCACAACAGGCATGAGCAGAGGTTCTTAACTTCTTGTTTCTTTATGCACCTTCCTTTGCCTTTTTCAGTCTACTGTTTTCCTGGTGCACCAGCCCTAGGGGCCTTCCATTTTGGATCATGTGAGCATTATGTAATCTAACATGCATTACTGAAAATCACTGGGGAATGTCCGGATTTTGTCATGGCACTATCTCAGAAATTTTGGTGGATGATTTGATGGCTGTACACCAAACATTCCATGGTTATGCCTAGGAGTTTATCAATGACATTCTGACTTCACTTGACTTTGGGGAAAACTTGAACTCTCCTACATTAGAAAAAATCCCAATAAAGTAGAATAGGCTATACATGTTAAAAAAAATCTTTTGACTGCTTTCGTGATAACATTGAAGCTACCATGCTATGATCCAAAAGAAAAATTCCATTACTTTTTCTGGGTGAAATTCTGATAATTTTTTTCCCTTTTCCCACAAAAGCATCCCCACTGATTGAAATGGATCTAATTGCAGGAACAAGATGAGGGCATGATGAACTTCAGGTCTCACTCTGAAGTTCTGGATGTTCACCTGAAGCTGAGAAACATTCTTTCTGAAATGCTGGCCCACAGCCCTGAAGAAGTTTTCTTTTTTTCTCTTCCTGTGGTAAAGTTTGATTTTCAGAATTCACTATATCAAGGTTCCAAAACTGAAACAGATGACTTCAGATTGCCATGTGACCCAGTCACTCAGTTTTTTGAATGAACTTGCAGGGACAGTGTTGTTCCTCAGAAAACATGTTGTAAGTACTCCAGATAAACGCATATTTTGAAACCTGCAATACAAGGGAATACACAAGGGAGAGTGAATTCATCTATGAAGAGGGAGAAAGTTATTTTGACAAAGGTTTATGTATGTTTTAATTTAAGTTCTGGTGCCAGAAAAAAAATGGGCATCATAATCAGGTACTTAGTTTTCTGCTCTTTGATTCAGAGGGCGACATGGGATTTTTGTAAAACTTCCTTTAGTAATTTCCAGGTATAAAATATATCCAGGTACAAATGCTAACACATTCTGTCAGAACAAATGGCCATGGGCGGCAGAAGCACCAGCTGGTATACTTTTACAATAAACTTGTCAGAAAATCTTGCCACCGTCCATTTACAAACTTCATCTTAACCAAATGCTA
>NW_008667088.1:6001-6229 GCF_000695815.1 Acanthisitta chloris | reverse complement strand
AGTTTGAGTTTAGAGCTAAGTGCATGTTTAAGTGTTTTGCTAAATTCATTCCTGCATGATTTAACTGGTGTCACACAGTAACTTACGGAAAGAGCCGTAAGTGGAACGCAAGACTTCTAACTCATGCTTGGAAACTTTAATCTGGAAACTCTTTTTCTTTCCCTGTCCTTACAGTACATATAACAAAACAAATATCCATCTACAAACAGTTAACTGTGTCCTTAACCA
>NW_008667088.1:5456-5948 GCF_000695815.1 Acanthisitta chloris | reverse complement strand
GCTGCTGAACATATTAGGACTGCCAAATATTTTCAGCCTCCAAGAAAGAACATTCCCCTACCAAGTGCAATGAAAATGAGCACTGAAAATGCTCAGTAAATCCCACGTTTTTGCTCTGGGTTCCAAAAAAACCCTTTTACCAGATTCCGTACAGATTTATTACCCTAAGACCTGCTTTTATTACAACTTTGTTACATAGTCTCGCATTCTATCACAGAAGTATTGATATTTTCACTTATAACAGGAAAAGAATGCGTCACTACAGCATTGACTTTTAAACAACTAAGACTAACCTTATTATGCAGGCTTTAACATTCTAACTTTTATTTTATTTGCAATACTGTTCTTTTCTGTATGTTGAATGGGATTTGGTCTGTTGTATTTACAGATCATAGAATCATAGAATTTAAGGGTTGGAATGGACCTCACAGATCATCTAGTTACAACCCCCCCTGCCATGGGCAGGGACACCTCCCCACTAGACCAGGTTGC
>NW_008667088.1:0-4986 GCF_000695815.1 Acanthisitta chloris | reverse complement strand
CATACTCCTTTTGATGCAGCCCAGGATTTGATTGGCTTTCTAGGCTGCTAGCGCACACTGCCTGCTCATGGTGAGCTTCTCATCCACTGTCACTCCCAAGTCATTCTCCTCCTCACTGCTGTTTTCAATTACTTCCCCACCCAACCTGTAGGTGTGCCTGGGATGTTCAAAGACAGCATAAATCAGAAAGCTTTTAGATAATTTGGATTCAATCCTTATTTAGAAGTAAAACATACTGAAGTTGACAGTAGTTTTAGCTGAGGGGCAAGTGAATACAACTAAAATTTTAACTTCAGTGGTCCAGACGGATTCTAAAATTTGTTGGGGGGACCAGATACCATTAATTTCAGGAGGAGGTAAAGCATGGCAAAAAACTACCTTTGAAGGCTTGGGCCTACTTTCTTTTCATTTAGTTAGGTGAAATAAAATGCCAAATGCTTACTGAGAGCTTAACAAGTTACAGCAAATGTTCGAATTATCTCAGTCTAAAAAGAATTTTTTATTGAGATGAGACCCACATTTTTGGTTCACCAGAATCATGATGGGTCCTTGTCTTACTCACACAACTGACCTGTGGAATGTGGGTTATTCTCACTGATGTATGTGTTGACTGCTGAGGGGGCCCGTCCTAAAGGGACTTTAGGTGCAAACACAGGACAGGACCCCTTTTCCTTGGCAGACATGTAGCCCCATGCCTGAGCATGCTGCCTCTGCCATGCTTTTCTCCCTTCTCCTGTCAAAGTCCTGGGCATCTGAACCCTTTCCCTTGACATCCATATTTCTAAAGCTACATCAGGATGGCTTGTTGACAGCAAAATATGGTCTCCCCGGGTACAGTGTGTCCCTGAAACAGGGGATTCAGAGAGTCTGAAGAGATCAGGAGGTACAACTGGGTAGAGAAACTAAATGGATGAAAGTTCCAACAGGCCAAGAAAAAAAACAGAGTCAAAAGAATTGAAATTGATTGCAAAAAATTTGAAAAGACACAGAGATCAAACTGAGGGTTTGATATCTCTCCATATGTTCAAAACTCCCACAGATGGAGTCATGAGTCCCACAGGATGAAGTGAAGAGATGAAAGAAGGCAGTTCAAGAAACTACTACAGCTGGCTGTGTGTTTATTACTGCGAGAAAGAGCATCACTGAGCTGTGGCCTGATAATGACTATGAAGATTAAAGCTGAACAAATAATTCCCATATTATTTTTTTTACTCTAATATGTGTTTTGCCTCTTTTTCCTCTCATAAGAACATTCACACTCAGACCACATTTTCCTCTAGGGCATTAATTATTTGGGTGTGCTCATATAGCTGTTACTTTCATTGCTGATGAATATTTAACATCCAAATCAACTTGCTTAGCGGTGAATGGTCAGAGTTAGATGGCAGCATTTCAGCTCCCCAGTTAGTGCACCATCACTTCCCAAACAAATACTTGTGCATATGTAGTAAAAGTGGGGCTTTTCATGCTGCTCATGCTTATAACCATCTGTTTTGCACTGAAATGTCTCTGAAAGACATTATCCACATAGAATTAAGTAATTTCAAAACCCCCTTTGAAACAGTTCAAAGGTGAGTAAAATCAGTTTTGCTGTTATGTTCTGTGTTCCACTGTGGTTGTCTCTGGTACACTTGAAAAGTGAACAGGGAGAAATCTGCTCGGATGATAATCATAGACTACTTAATTTGGAATAATCATATAATGAAATGCTGGGAAAACTAGAGCAATCACAAAAAAATTTCTTAGAGCATGCACCAGAGATGCAGCTGTGTATCTCCATACACATTTGTTGCAGACTTGCCATTTCTTGCAAGTTACTAGCCTTTTATTTATTTATTTATTTATTTATTTGTAATTCTATGTTTTGCTCTGTTCAAGAACTAACTGGCTTCACATCAGTGAATGTCTATTCAGGGAATAGACTGCGATTTGTACCCCTTCCTGAAAAACCATACACTGTCTATTTCTATCCTTGTTCCCTGGCAATAAAAATGTTAAGCTATATGACAGTGATGTAATCCAACCTATACACGGTTTACTGATATTAATAATTTTACTTGTTTACTTGCCTTACAACAATTAACTGCATTTCTCCCAAGTGATACTACTTTCTCAACATTGCTTCGTTTTCCTTTCCATGAATGCTTACAATGATGTTTTGGAAATAGGGGCACAGGAATGGACTGACACTTGTCACATGAAGAGGGATATTAGTATTTATTATTGTCCTGCAATTATTTTGTTATTTTGTGTTGTGACACAAGGACAAAGCTGGTCCTACTTCAGGAAAAGCTCTGCTGAGCATAAATTGTCTCAATTTTCTCTCAGCTAACTGCAAATTTGCATGACAGTTTGCATGGTTTGCAATATTAAGGAAAAGAGAAGAAGTAAAGTTGATGGTTCTGGTATTTTTGCAATTGGGTGAAAGTTTTTGCCAAGCTTGAGATGAGCCTGTGTGCATGTCACTGGTGGTAGAATCCTACAGGTTGATGAGGTTTGTATGGCATTCTGTTAATGCACTCATGTAAGCATAAGTGGGTAACTGTTCAAAGATGTGTCCTTCTCTGCGTTATCGCTGTAAGCTACCTGTGTTATTCTAGATTGAAGACACTGAAGTTCAGACCCAGCGGGGGTAGAAATACTTCTCTTTATTTCAATTAAATATATACTATGTGAATCCTGTCATCAGACACCCCTTGTTCAAATACAGCAAAATGCCTTTCATTTGGCTTTTAATTTGAATTTGATACATTTTTCCTCAAAACTAAAATAGCAAACAAGCAATTGTTTACTTAATTTGAATTGTACTTACTGTTAGTCCTTATTTTTCTGTCCCCAGTTAGAGGTCTAACCTCTTGCATGTTTATAAAACTCCATCCAAATACCATCTAGAAACCAGCTCAGAAACAACCTTCAGAAAAAGTCATGTCCAAGACAGCCTGTTAGCGCCATATTTGCCAACATGGATGACTCTTCATTCAGAAGTCCAGCTCCTGTTGCACTCTTCATTTCCTGCAGTTTAACTAATAGTTCTCCATCTGCCACTGAGGCTTAATGCCTTGCTACCAACTACAAAATTATATGTTTTGCATTTTCCTTCTCTACAAGGTCTGTCTTAGCATAAAAGGTACTGTGAACTTCCTTCCTGATAATGACTATGAAGATTAAAGCTGAACAAATAATTCCCATATTATTTTTTTTACTCTAATATGTGTTTTGCCTCTTTTTCCTCTCATAAGAACATTCACACTCAGACCTGCATTTGGTAAATGCATCTTGCTTTTATCCAGCTTTTCTATCTTCATTTAATCTTTGTTTCAGTATTTAAGTCCACTGTGCTTTACCAAGATTGGATTTGCTCTCTTGTTGCATATCCATTTCCTATGAGGCTGTCCCAGATGAGACAGATTCACTCAAATTACTTACTTCTGGGTTTGGAACCTCCTGTGCCAATCCTTTCAGAGGCCTGGTGTAGAAATTATTTGATGATATAAATTTTGAGTATGTCTGTGAGTCTGGGTTTTTCTTCTATATCAGATGTTATAATCTTTTTTCAATTCCCTTTATTCACTTTTTCTTTTATTTTTCTTTTTTTTTATTCCTTTTTTCTTTTTTTTCTCCCCTTGTATTCAAAATCGATATTTTTGAAATATGAACCAGAAATGGATGTAGTTTTCCAGTCAACTATTTTCCTTGTTCTACTTGATATTTGCCTGTGTATGTGTTTCCAACATTTATGTGCTTCTTCATAATCCTATCATAGTGCTGAATGGATTGTTCTAGTAATTCCTATATCATGACTCTTTGCAAATCTTGATTAGAGTCACTACTTCCTATGTACTCTTTTTTTTTTTTTTTATTAAAGTATGTGTTGTTAAGGGACACCACCACAAATTTTTATGCAATCTGAAAACCTCAGGAGTTTTAGTGTTCTGTTTCGGGTACATACAACTATTGAACACAGCTGCATTGAGAAGAGCCCCTTGTAGGATCTCTCTGCATTACTAACTCTTCAGTCATTCAGTGATGAGCTTTCACTTACACCTATTACTACAATTAAACCAATCACTATGCTCTATTTACAACTGCATTTTATCTATGATGGATCTGTGTTGAAAAGATTCTAAGGACAATAACTGACAAACTCTTAATATGCATGTCAGCAGAATAATTTAAATTTTGCTCAGAAAAGCCTTTCAATTGTCCTGAAAATCTGAATAATTTTGTATATATACTTTTACATCTCTTACAGTTGTCAGGAGGAGATGTCAATGGCTCTGTGTACATACAGATACTCTTCTGTCTCTGACTGAAATGGAACTTGCTGTCTAAGTAAGGCTATGGTCTTGAATAAGAAATGTCCATATAGAAAATAAGAGAACAAATCTTTGTACTAGCTTTCCTACTAAATTTCTTACTAAATGCTTTCAACAATATTTTTCTTTGAAAGTAAATAGGATGACTTAAATCAATTATTTTGTTAAATTATACAAATGTTCTCTCCTTCCTTTGGGCCCCAGAATTACTGTGGCAGCTTGATGTACTTGATGATGGCAAAAGGAGGTACCTAACTACCACCCTGTATGACCCAGAAGTATTGAAGTCCTTTTTACATATAGCTGGATATACATCTTTATTTATTCTTTCAAACATCCAAAATCATAGTAAAACACCATTGGTTCACATATTAAAAACAACTGGTAACTCAGCCTCTGCTTTTTAAGCAACTCAACACACCTTCAGAGTGA
Source organism: Acanthisitta chloris (assembly GCF_000695815.1). Taxonomy (NCBI): domain Eukaryota; kingdom Metazoa; phylum Chordata; class Aves; order Passeriformes; family Acanthisittidae; genus Acanthisitta; species Acanthisitta chloris. The sequence goes on along the minus strand of NW_008667088.1, from coordinate 238 downwards.
CTAGTTTCCATAGTACAAGTCTATGGAGATGTAATTTTGTAATTCATTAGAAATAGGCTTCTATGTGAGGTTGTTTTTCAATTTCTTTATAGAACTTGGGAGGGAAAGTGATATCCCTGCCACTGAATTTTGGATACTAAGTGAAAAATAACTTCTGTTTGGAGTAGCTCCTCTTAAAGACTTTTAGACTGAGTTTAAAATTTTGGTTTTCTGTATGGCTTGAAGATATAAATATATA